>NC_082382.1:20971137-21008637 GCF_031168955.1 Gadus macrocephalus
TGCAGAAAATGAGTTGTTATTGTTTGCTATTTTTTTCGGCACGTATGAGTCAGTTGGTTTAACAAGTTGTTCAGTTGTGAATATCAATGTGACCTGAATTGGACATTTGAGGGTGAAACTGTATGCTTGCCAGTGCATTATAATACAAATAAGGCCAGCAGGAAGGCTGCTCAAAGGGGGGGGGGGTACTGAATTAAAATCGGTCCGGCAGGAATACTTCCTAATAATGTTGTCGCACAAGGTGGCCATTCAAGGGAACACAGATGTTGCACATTAGGGCAACTTTTGGATTTGGTGCAGTTCTTGTGTTAGTGATACTGATTATGATGAAGGTGGAATTATGCTACTATTAAGCAGATGTCCATGTCTGCTATAAATGTATCATTTTGTACTTCATTAATTTGTTCTGTAATTTGTGTCAGGTAGTTAGAATCAATCATACCCTGTGTCTGTTCATTCTATGTTCATATCTGTATGGAAATTCATGAGGTAGTTACCAGTAACTCCACTGTATATGTGCTGTTTGTTCAATATACAGCCTTTCGATACTGTGTGATCTCAAAGACCAAAGATCATCATGCACTTTTAAAAGTAACCCCAGTGTATTCACATCATGCATGGTCAGCAAACCCCAAAAACGTTAATAGCTTTGGCACTCTTGAGTCTGTGGTTTCCCTGATGGATGATGCAAATGCGCTTGTTTTTATGTCGGGGTCACAGAGAAGGGCGGGGTCGTTAAAACGAAACCAATTATTAACAAGTATGAACTTCGGGGTACGAAGACTAGCGTCGCTGTAAACGCATTTGCCGGGATGAACGAGGAAGGCGCCTCCCATTAATTCGCCTTCACCCTTTTAACCAAAGGATTTCACTCCCGGTTGCCCCCCAATCACTGTCTCTTCAACACAAACGCACCTCCGGCACAGCGCCGCCATGCAGCTCCCCAGCCAAAACAAGCGGTTCGTGCACCCTGATCCGCACACTCGCCCCCGTAATGATGAGGTTTTTGTGTGGCTAATGAAGAATCATTAGCATTCTGCAGGAATAGACAGCGTAATATGTTCCACAGGATGAGCTCCGCCGGTATGGAAAGAATCATTATGAGCTTCAGATACCTGGCAAGCGTAGCAGAAGCAGCCCGCTAGGCTAACATTTCGTTTTTGCTTTTTCCCGTTCGGAGTGTGTGTGCAAAGGGCCCGCGGGTTGTGAAACGCTTCTTTAACCTCGCTAAGCAGAGCTTTAGCATAAAGGCTGTGATGTGTAAAGTGTCTTGTCAACTGCGTGAGGACAAGCTAATCTGTTAGCATATCTGTTAGCTCAGGCGTTGGGAGTTTTATGGTTGGGAAAACACCACAGAGGAAGAGAAAGTTGCACGGATAAATGTTTCAAACCACCAGGTTGAATGTCGAACGTAACGTTACATAACGTCCCAAAAATTGTATTCCTAGTCCATTGCCTCAACAGATCTATGGTAAAATCCTAGGGACATACAAGTATATTGTATGCTCTTAATATTTTTTTAATTAAATCAAGATTGACAAAGAGATGGAGGATCGTTTCACAGCTCTGATAATCCGGGATGTTGTTCTCCATAGCGGTATGGTTGGGACATGGCATGCTAAGAGAAAAAGAAAAATGGAATCTGAAATGCCCTAAATAAATCAAGGTAATGAGCAGAGGAAGAAAGGCAATTCATAAGGCTTCATTACAAGGTCATTAGAATCCAATTGCAATCAAAGACATCTGCCGTGAATGTAAAGCCGGTTAAGCCTGGCATCTGGAGGATCTTATTGTGTGAAAAGGTGACAGGGTTTAAGCAGAAGAACGATGGGCTCTGAGCAGTCGTGACAAGAGAGTCATTCCCTAGGAGCAAGCAGGAGAAGCACTGTCAACTGTTGACATAACGCACATCACATTGGCTCGGGCCATTAGAAAACCACCACTCTGTGGCTGTGTTTTCAGGCGAAAGAAGCACATTTCCAACAACTTCATACATCTTTGTCAAAAGTAGATTATTTGCCAATATGGAATCGTTATCAACAGAAAAAAGTGATTAATGTGTTTGCTTACCCTTTAAGAACAAACAGCAGGCTGTTTACTTTACACAACAGTTTAAGTTTAAAGAAAAAGGGAAAGAAGACTGACTTTGTTTTAATGTGTTTTGGGTAAATAATAGAAACACATATAGAGATAATGGTATGTCTCTCTCTGTCATTCTTTATCAATTTCCCCCCATTCCTTCTCAGACAATACTTGTGTACTGAATAAATGCATGGCTGCTTAGATTGTTGGCTAATCTTGGATGTGGGTGTGTATTTTGGGGACACCAATGTTGTGTTTCGTGGGGACATGGCATGTTTTGGTCAGACTCTCCCAGCAATATGTGGGGGTGTATCTGTGCAGCTGCAGTCTGCGGAACCCTTTACGGAGACGGAATATTGACGGGGTCACCACAGAAAACAAAGTGAGATTGGAGCTTAAGCATGAAGGGGCCTTTATGAATATTTAAACTATATGTCAAGTGTAGCGAGTGGAGGGCTCTACACCCCGATCAGAGACTAGGAGCTTTTGTCTCGGTCAAAGCATCTCTTGGCTGTTGCTGTCGAAAGCCCTCTGTAACATAGCAGTAATCCGTGCCAGGGTTGCGTCAACATTATTAACCCTGAGAGCGTGTTGCGGGTTGTCTACATGTGTAAGTTGAGAGCACCGCTCGAAGGACAGCCGTGGTTAAAGTGTCTTGTGTGATTGAACCAAGGGGACTTGTCTGCCAACAATAGATAACAACTACAAACAAATAAAGAAGCAAAACGTCACGGTGGCTTGGTCTGTCTGGAGACCGGCTGCTTTGAACCCCAGGCCAAGCCGACAGGTCTTTGAAGGACCACCTCAGTCTCCAGCCCTCTCTTAGGGAGCTGCTGGGCTTTGTAGTTCACTCGACATTTTGAGTCCCTGTTGGGGGCTTTACCGAATAAGTCAAACTTCTCTTTTACAATAAAGCGCAAAAGTATAGCCTCTCAAAAACAGAGTTCCTTGCAGTCAGATCCTCAGTCAAAAGGGTGTTTTTTACTCCCATGGTAGCCAATGAATTTCACTTTTTTTTTGCCCAGAATTGGGCAGCTTCACTCCAGAGCACCTTTACCCTGAAACCAAAAGACTTTTGGAGGCATCAATTGATATTGATCTGCGCCTGGCTGCCTTATGTCTAGATACTTAATGAGTCCATCTGTTATTATTTTTTGTAACTATGGAGGATACATTTTGTTAATTAAAATTATGAGACTTGAATGAGATGTTGAAAAGACTGATTCTTTAAGATTTTCTTAATTTTGGCTGCTCATAGTTCATATGGTGTGTAAGTAAAGCTTGTCATAAGCACGACATATTAACTTTTTTTTTTTAAGTTTGGTTTAAAAGTGTGAAGGAATTTTACATTTTGTATATATGTTCACACAAAGCAGCATTGTCTTAACAATGTCAAAGTTACAAAAAAAAATTAGTTAATTCATTATATGCTGTGGACTACAAAAGTCTGTCACATCTACCACCACATATATATATATATCGTTATATGAGTGATAACATTCGTGGGCTAACATGTATTGAATAAATTAGACGATGATGCTGGTTATAAAACAACCCGTTTAGATTTGACAGCTAACATACAACATACAGACATCTTTTAGGCCAGACAGAAAAAATCAATGCCTAAACGAGACATAAACGATTATTTTCCATATCCTGCATTGAAGCAGTTGGTTGTAAAATCCTAACACCACTAAATTGCCTCACAAAGTGATCTGCTTAGGCCATTAACATCCCTTAGTATTTGGATGGGACTCATATATCCAGTGCTCCAGCGGTACTTGAATAGTGCTGATTGATTGGGCCTCTTGTGTAAGCCACTGCAAATGAAACACAATTGTACAATAATTCCCCATGACCCGTCGCAATGATATCTGTTCATAGAAGCTCCTTGACCCAGAACCGTAGAAGACCACAGTGGATCATCTAGTGTCCACTAACTAGCAGAATCCAAGATGCCCTTTTTCAGCCAATCCTGACTGGGGATTGAATCCTTATTCTACTACATCAAACCGGTGCCAGGACTCTTCAGACTACGCCTCTGGACTCCAATGCCTTCAACATAACTCATAAACCCCTCCTTAAATGCTGCAAGAATCTGTTTCAAAGCATGGACTTCCACCACACACGTTTCAACCAACGAGCCGTTTATTTCCCGACTCGCAGACCTCCGCAAACCGCCATTGCATTGCCAACACCAACTCCTTCTGACCTTCTGGCTCTGACCTTCTGTTCTACCTTCTCCCTGTCCATGTCATTTACATTCACATTCTCATTGCCATAGCAACCACCTCAAAGACGATCTTTCCCTCTCTCTTTGAGTACAAAGATGACCCGTGATTGGGTCATTCCACTGCTGGAAGACGAGCCACGTTCCGCTGTTAGCCGAGTCAAGCTACTGTGTACGGCTACCATCTTTGGCCCTGTGTGTGGCGTAGGGTTACCGACGCCACGGCAACCAAAAATCCCGCAGAGGAGGAGGAAGAGGAGCACGCCTATCTTTGTAGCACATCGTAGATAACAAACTGACCTTTGAAGGCAGGCTGACATACTGTGCGTGTGGCGCGTCAGTCGAGGTCGCGCTTCCATCGGGAGTCAAGCAGAATATTCTGGATGTAAGGCAATCAGACGTGACATACCTCTACACCTGCTTCGTACAGTCGCGGCTGACCTTCATCCGAAGCTCCCAACAATGAGCTCGGGATGCGAGAAGAGGTGGGGCATCTGAAGAGGAAAACTGCAGGGAATCCCTGAATGATAAACAGACTGTTGGTTATGAAGCAGAACATGGAAAGCCTTGTCTGCTGTGACCCCTGAACCAGTGTGGTGAGCTTTCTCAGCTGCACCTTCTCACGCCATGGTGCAACGTCCTTGACGTTCAATGATCTCCAGGATAGTGCAGCGGTGATGGAGTTCAACCCCCAGCCAGAAGGGTGGACTGGGTTCGACTTTCTGTCAGTTTTACACATTCTACCTGTGGGCCTACGTGCTCCTTAATGACATGGCTATGAATACACTGAACGTCGTTTTACATTTAAGTACATTTAAACTTTAATTAAAACGGGAGAAGTCAGCCAACGATTTTTTTCCCATGATTTTGCTTTACCAGCCAATGTAATTATACAACCGAAAGCCAGATTGAAATCACTTTGTTTGGCTGATGAGCTTTCACACTCATCGGGAGGTGGGGGCCTTTTAATCTTTAAGGTTCTTTCAGTAAGACCACCAGTGCTTTGACCGGTGCCCAACCCACGCCGAAGAAGAGGGTGATTCATTATGCTGAGAGCTCCTGTCAGAGGTCCAATCCATTATAGCCGGGGCCAAACATGCTTCACTGCTCACCACATCGTTTCATAGGGGGGGGTAGTAGCATGCATCTCCTGTAACACTGTCAACATGAGGGGGGGTGGGGGGCAATAAAAAATAAAATAAACGCCGACCAATTAAGTCTTTACTGCATTTCAGCTGCATTGCCAATTATTTTGTCATGCTTGCAGTTTTGTACATCACAAGTCACACGCTCCTGGCTCTGCAATCAATAAGGCACCGTAGCCAGGTTGTGTGTATCCCCTGGGGGACGGACATTATGCTGTCTGTTCAAAACGTACAGTATTTCGTTTGGTAATGAGCTGTTGGGAGACGCCGGGAGGACACGGGTGGTTTGATGATGTTTCAGTAAGCGAATGTTTTAGCAGGCGATTACCGCACACGTCGATATATACACGGACGCGGCACGCATCGCGTGGCAGTGGTAATTAATGACCGCACGCTTGGCTTTTAAAGACGGAGGAAATGTGCGTGTGCACGCAAAGACTCGGGATGGCCTCGACTCCAGAGACGCTGGATGTCTTTCACAATGAGGGATATTTTCTGTTAATGCAGCATGTTGCATCACTGTGACACCTAACCTGTTTGAGGTGGAAGAACACCAACTCAGCCCCCCGAATGAGTGTTGGGACCAGGGAAGTAGCCAGGGTTTGTGCTCCGCTCTCCCATGTACGGATGTCGCGCACGGTGGACACAAAGTACCAAGTCTCAACTGATATCTGAGAAGGTCTCAACTACTGATTTTGTAAACAGTTGTATTTAGTTTCTAATATTATTTGTATCTACGGGCATGGTTGGGACATAGGTGATGCTATCGGAAATCCATATCATTGTTGATGCACAATAGCCGACTCGATTGTCATTATCTGATAAAAAACATTCAATTTTATGAGCCTAATGTTAGGGTTTTGTGGACGAATCTAACATTTATGACCTGTAAACATGCACACACACACACACACTCACACACACACACACACACACACACACACACACACACCAACGCATGTGACAATGTTGCAGTCCAGCAAGGCGTCCGAGGAGAATGCCTTTTTTGTTGTCATCTTAAAAAAAAAACACAAACACGCCCGCGTTGAACCGTGATTACGACCGAGCGCGGCGCAGCTTGTCATCTTAGCGCGGTGACATCGTGGCGTGTGATGCGCCGTCCAATCCCAGTGGCTGACTTGTAAACACAAACTGCTCGTTCACACAAACAAGCAATGAACACACGCAAGCAATTACCATGAAGTGTGAGACGTTGACCTCTGTGCCATGTCTTACGCTCATTTTACAAATGACATCCTCACACAACTAGGGGGATGATGAATTCACCCATCACCATGACAAACCCCACATCCGCCCCACCCAGCCCACCCAGCCCAGCCCAGCCCACCCATCCCCTGAACACTGTAGGCCTAATCTAGTGGTTTGCTTGCAGGGCAAGAATGTTTGGTAGATCCGCATCTCAAGAGCAGCAGTGCCAGCACATAATAGATTAATAAATAATCATACTAAAATGTGTAATGTTATTCATAGATGATTCTTAATAAATGAATTAATACAGGCATTTATTGCACTTTAACCAAATGAAATGGGTACATTTATTTGATCCTTCAAATGAGTGGCTTACGGGTGCCAGATTTGGGATGCTGCCATCATTGGTTGATTGAAGACAAGTTATTGGCACACCTCTGATCCAATCCCAAGTCATCTCATTAAATGGAAATGTACTCCCTCCATCACTGTCGCTGTTACATCATCCAAGGTCTCTATGCCAAAGCTCATCAGAAACAGGCCTATGGCCATCATTTGACAATTCCTAATTCACGAATTACTCCTTGCTATTATTTATATTCCCTTCATGAGAAACTGCCCAAGAGTTGGAGATGTGGTTGGAAGTTGGCCCTGTTCGTAGCGTCAGCGAGGGGAATGCGCATCACAGGAAGCACAGAAGAGGATTAAGACACTCCGAGCTTTACAAACCTTCGTCTTAAACTGCTTGGGGGAAAAAAAACAGGACACTTTTATGCCCCGTCATCTTTGCTGACGCCTCGGTCGCTTACTGCTTGTCCCGCATGGCTATTTATACTGTCGCAATAATCTTTGTCAAACATAAATAACGTGCATGTGGGAAAAAAAATAAAAAAGAGGTCACTGGAGTTCGCTCCAATATAAGTGCATCCGTGCTCGTGATCGGTGGAGCGGCTCCGGAGGAACTCGGGCGCCACTGAGGGATATCAGCCCACATTAATCACTGTTGATCGGGCCGTGAGTCGCCGGCTAACCCCTCCTGACGGTCGCCGGCTAACCCCTCCTGACGGTCGCCGGCCTTGGTCCCAAACAACACCCCGGCTTTGCGTTAACAGATGATAGGTGATTCAAAGGCTAAACACTTTTTCTCTTTGGCTTCACTATACTGCACTTTATGTACCAGGGAACTTTTCGGGATGGATTTCATTTAGTTTCTCTGTAGTTTCACAACCCCTTTGTAACCCAATCGACCGAAACACTCTCCGGAAGGAAAAATGAGTCATTGACAAATCCCTTGCGCAATTTCCGGACGGCCGAACGTACAGAAAGTACACCCCTTGTGAAATCAACTCAAATAATTGCTTCCAGGCAAATCCTTACTCTCCCACCACCCTGCCCCTAAAAAACACTGTCGTCAAGTCAGCTTACTCGCATCTTTTCCCTTTCCCTTCGAGCTCACCATGTGGTGCGCTGACTTACCGTCAAAGCGCCGTCTCGAACCGTTGAGCCCGGTGGTTTTCGGCTACATTTGTCCAACTGACATTTACTGCTGACTCATTCCAATACTCCCCCCCCCCCCCCCCCACCTTATGATTAATTTGTCTTATTTCGCTGGTGGTATATAGTAGATGATTTTGAAGGGGTGGGGGTGTGGAGTGTAGTGTGTGGGGCTCCTATGGTTCTCGGGGCCCCTTGTTCTCGATTGGCATCGCCCCCCTTTTACGAAATAATGCTGAGTCGTAGCTTTCGAGGTGTTGGTGGACCATCAGCTCTCAAAGGGAACTTTTATGAGGCGTTCATCTGAGGGGGCAGTTGTAGATGAACCCTTGGAAGAGAGCGAGGCAAAGGGAGGGAGCGAGAGAGATAGTGAGGGCGGGAGAGAGAGGTCGCAAGAGATAGAGAGTTAGTGAGATAAAGAGAGAGAGACAGAGAGATAGTGATGGAGAGAGAGACACACACATAGTGAGGGCGAGGGAGAATTGTGAGGGAGAGAGTCCGTAAAAAAAGGACCATGGGACATGGATTGGAGGGGATTAGCATGCTAGCCGGGGTGGCCAGCAGAAGGGGCCGTCCGTTGGGTCCGGGCAGTTGGTCAGTCAGGGTGCAGCCAAACAGAAAGGCGACAGTTGTTTGTAAATGGCTACCCCTATGGAAGTCCCCTGGCACACACATGGGGGATGTAATGCATTAACAGTTGACCTGAAATACTCCGTCGGCCATATGTTATTGAAACTAAAAGAGGCATGTTCAGAACCAATAATAAATAACGAATATTTTTGGAGAAATAATCAAAATGTTTTGCTTCTATACGGCAAGAAACCCATTAATTAATTCTCTTCCTATATTTAATTCAGTTAACAGGGTCTTTTCTTGTTATTTTTGAATAATATGATTTTTTTCAAGGTCAGAAGGTTGTTTACAGAATATGATCTAGATAAGAAAAATGGGAGATACAGGCAATGGGCAAAATTAGTTTTTTTGCAAAAACTTCCAAAATAGCCCCCCACATATAAAACCGGGATTCAAAATTACAATCATACAACTGAATACAACCTCGGCCGGCAATGCCCACTCATCTCCACAGTAATGACCGTCCGATAAATATAATATTTAGTGGGCGGAAATTTTTTGAACTGGTTGAATTCGCTGTTTGACTGACTGAGGCTCGCCTCTGGGTGACATTGTGTTCCCAATGAGTGGCAACTAAAAGATTAAGAGTATTGGCATTCACAGATGTACCCAGAAGCCAATGATGGGTGCAGAATAGGGGAAATTAAAGAGGGCAACGCTCTGAGCCACGGTGCACCAATCCATTCAAGATGCTAATGAAAGTCAATTTAATAGAATCATTTAATTGTAGCACAACAAAGAGCTTAAAATCAGACTGGATATAAATGATGATTGGCTCGGTGTGTTTGGAACTTTAATGATACTCCATTTAATAGCATCGGGTTCCTTCATCCTTTGAGGCAACATATGAACGTGGAGGGGGTGGGGAGCGATTCTACTCTGCGCTCTGGAGAGCTCCTCAGCGTACGGGCGGGCTGATGAAGTGGCCGTCTTGGCCGAAGCTGTATCTTGCTGGAGGCGGATAAGCCCCAGGGATGGTGCACTTGACTTCAAATTGAAAAGTGTGCACAAAATGTACACTGAGATGACCACGACATGGCCGCATAACGCACACAACCCACGTTATCCAACCCGTGGTGAATCATTTCAATAAAGTAACACCGCCAGAAAGGCCTAAGATTGTTTTTCTTCGACGGAACAGCGTTGATGTGTTTGAACCACTGTTTGAATCACTGTTATTTTGTCACTTTGAGTCACAGCAGAGCTCCTAAATCTTTTGAATTGGTCCAGTATTGGGTTAGATTGCTTCAGCCAGCTGGCAGTATCGAGGCGGCATAATATGATATGTTGCCACTTACTATTTCACCGCCGTCGAACCACTGCAACAAGGGCCCCATGTGGCGACAGACCACTCCCACAACATGTCTCTCTCTCTCTCTCTCTCTCTCTCCTAAAGTCCCCATAAAGAAAACATTAATTGCGATCTGGTTGGTCAGAGCAGTTTGTGAGGGTGAGGACCACCTCATCAACCTAATGTCACACAGTCTCTATCCTCTCTCTCCTGCTCCTCTTTCTATTGCTCGTCTCTTTCTCTCTCACTGTCTCTCTCCCTATCTCTCCTGCTCCTCACTCTATTGCTCGTGTCTCTCTCTCTCTCTCTCTCTCTCTCTCTCTCTCTCTCTCTCTCTCTCTCTCTCTCTCTCTCTCTCTCTCTCTCTGACCTCTCTCTCTCTCTCTCTCTGACCCCTCTCTCTCTCTCTCTCTCTCTCTCTGACCTCTCTCTCTCTACGTTCTCTCTCTTTTTCCATTTGTCAGTGTCTCTCTCTCTCTCCACACATCCTCTCCATCTTGCTATAGCTAAATTGTATACATAAATGACCTGCATTAACACACTAGTAGAACGGCTGCAGCAGTATCAATCGTCTAATTATGAAAACATGCCCATAGGTGTTTCTATGCTCCAAATATCCCTGATTAATATACATATATATATATATATATATTAGAGCTGTCAAACGATTAAAATATTGAATCGTGATTAATCGCATTAATGTCATAGTTAACTCACGATTAATCTCAAAAAAAAATTCTATGCTAAATATCCCTTGATTTTTTTTGTCCCATAATTCTTCTCATTTTAATTCTCTTATCAACATGGTGAAGTGCATCGGCTTGCCTTGTGCAAATGATTTTTATTGATAACAACATTGGCATATACTGATCAAAACAGGACGATACAAAAAAAGAGCCTATAGTGCAATTAAACGACTGCTTTGAACAAATGTCATTTGAACATAGCAGTCAGGCTACTGCTTCTTTGTTTTGAGCCAAAGAAAAAAATAAAATAAAAATGTAAATAGAATAATTGCGTTAATCGTGCGATACATTTTTTAACGCCGTTAAAATTGGTCTAATATAAAAAAGCTCTAATATATATATCTGTGTGTGTTATGTAACACTAATGGTATTACCTCTTTGATAAATTCTGGCTTCTGAGTGTTTAATTTATGACCCAAATTATCGCCCTCCAGTTACATTATGATTTATAGGTAGATGTATAGGTGCGGCATAATCACAGCACACACACACACACACACACACAAAAGCAATGCACACACACACACACACACACACACACACACACACACACACACACACACACACACACACACACACACACACACAGCAAAGCAAAAGAAGCATCCTAGTTAACGTCAATGTAAATCTATTCTAGGAGTGAGGTACCGATGAACACTGGCCTGTTAGCCGTTAGCCTAGCTCCTCTCCTCAGGGTCCAGCACCAAAAATAACTTCCTCCCCTCTCCCCCCCTCCCCTCCCTCCGTCGATGCTCCCTCTATCTCTCTCTACCTCTCTCGCCCTGGCATGTACTAGATACGCGGGCCAAATGAAGACGTACGGCCCCGGGGCCCACCGCCCGGCCCAAGGTTACCTCTGCTGTCAGCGCAGGTTTGCTAACGCGGGGCCCAGGAACAGGTTGGGGGGGGGGGGGGGGGGGGGGGGGGGGGGGGGGAGTGGGGGGGGGGGTGATATGTCACAGAGGTAATAGCCCTGCTTGATGTGATCATAAATAAATACCCCATCCCATTTCATTTCTATCACAATTGTAGCTTTGGTTTCCTGCCGACAGCAGCGCTCCACGTGCTGCCTGTGGTGTCAGCTGGTGTTTAGACGTATGCGTGTGTGGAAGGGGGGGGTGTCTGTGCATGTGCAACGAGTTGCCGCATTAGGCTGAAGACACACTCTGCGGAGATGGTCAACACCGAGCGGCCGTTTCGAATGCGCTCATTCATTTTGTAAGGAATGCACTGACGTGCGGGATGCGTTGGGCAGGTCGCACACACAGGTGCCGTTGGCTGGTTTGTTCTTTAATGCTGTACGGAGATGGCCATTGGTTCATATAGGTTCGACACCTGCGATTGGTCAGCGTGTCCCGTGAGGTTGTTCAAAACTCTACAGGGCCAGCCATCCCATACGTCTATGCTTTTGAAGACAACGTCAACCAGCCAAGTTATTCTCCGCCCAGAGTTTGTATTAAAAACGAAGGCGGGCTTGTTCTTGAATCAAAGGACCACAACCACCTCAAACCATCACAAACGTCCCTCCTGGCTTCACAAAATCAATATTTTGACAATATAATTCACTCCGGTATACAGACTCTGTCTAAGACTGTTGCCTGACACTAACAACAGCAGTAAAGCACTTGGGTCTTTGTGTTGAGACATTTCCTGAAGAACTTTGTGACATGTGCGTGGGGATGGTGGCTCGTTTAAGCAGCCTTACCTCGTCCAGGTCAGACTGACTAGACACTGGGGCTGCGAGAGGCTCCACACCTGTGGTGCATCGAGCAATCATTGCACACAGGTCAAACCAGCCATTCCAACACACACTCCAGAGAGCTCTGATATGTGAGGCGGAAACACCTGCTCTGAGTGAAAAGACTCCAACTCTGAATTTGGTTGGCTCGTCTTCAACCCGTGTCCTCGCCATCAGAGGTGCCAAGTAAAGCCACCTAGGTGGCATGTGATGTAAATATTTTTTTTTCTATTACCTTGTTAGACAACCAATATTAAAGCTAATTGGTGTTAGTATTGCTAACACCAGTTCTGACTAGACTCTGCCCCCACACAAAGAGTGGTCATGACAACACCACATAGGCTATAGTTTAATTGTTCAGAAGGTAAACAATTCCGCCCATACCAATATAGACTGAATTTTTACCTGTGTTCGGCAGATCCACCTCCAGAGTGCATGTCCTGTTACCTTGTATCTCTGAATAAAGAGAGTTGTGTTGAACCTTTACCCCCATTGGAGTCATGCCTAGCCCCAAAACCCTGATACCTGAGGCCTCAAAATAACACTTCATCACGTGTGGCATCCACCTAGGTGGTAACTGGGTCAACTGCTACACACTTCACTGAGATTCACTGAAAATGTGTCCATGAGTGTTGTTGTCAACGGATGTTTTAGTGTAGTGTTTACTGTAAGTACTGGAGATATTGAGAACTGAACACCAATGCATTTAGTTTTCTGGTGTGTACCACCCTCCGATTTGATGAAACGTTGAAGTCAGCGCTATGTAAGCATTGTCTATCCTCTCCAAAAGACAGGAGAATTCCCCTGTTTTGTTTGTTTCACTCGTCTCATTGTTTGCGTTATGTGAAACTGTGATTCAGTAATCCCATATTTGTCGGCTTTCTAAGCCTTTTTTTATTACCATCTTTCCATTTTCTCTCAGTATTAGGACACCCAGTTGGAGGGTTTTTTAAGGTGCTTGTTTAAGAAGGCGCATGTTTGAAAGGTGCTTAAGGAACAGTTGGTTAGCTAAAGTGCCAACAGAAGGTACCCAAGTGCATCAACCCGGAGTTTAAAGAGCTGTCTGCATATGTCCTCATCTCGAGGCAGGAATGCTTTCCACTCCTCTGGAGATGAAAGTGCGGCATCCATATGACAATAAAGCACTCCTTCATTACTTTAAATGAGGTGATAAGGTGTTTTCAGAGTGGTTGACAATGTATCAATCTGTTTCTCTGATTCACTTGGGCTACTCATTACTCTTAGGTTATATGTTGTTTTTGTACATTGTTGACGATTTCCCGATCTGTTTCTTTGGTCCATATGTTGCTTAATGACACATACTGACTAAGATCACAGATGTTTAGCTCATGATTTTGAGCAGTTAGCGGCGGACTGGAGATTGTTGTTGGAACCAAACTCAGGGTGGTGACAGAGAGTTACTGTTACAGTTGTGAATATCAAGGCTGAGCCTTCACCCTCAGTGTTTTCCGATGCAGCAGAGTAGTGCAACGTTCGCCTGTGATAGGACCGACCGCTGGGATGATGTTCACGAGCTACACCCGAGCGAGACGGCCACCAGGGTAGGGACACACGCCATCCATTCTTGCCCTCGCCGCGCCGTGGCATAAATAATAGGCAGCGAAGAAGACGATATCTCCCGGGAGAATTTGTAGACTCATGAGTGTGTGCGTATGTGTGTAAACATTTGTTGAACTGCAGGTAACGTTAGCTCATGAGCACAAATCAACAGCAAAACCAACTGGAGCACAAGGTACGTCTCGACTCCTTTGTAGGATATACTGTAGATGCTGAAATGTCTCTAATGTTAGCTAAAGAGCTAAAGTAAATAGAATCATGGCTAATGTGTGGTGTTTACTTAGCATCGTCTTCATTTAAATGTCATGGATGGTGAGCATTGTGTAATGTGCGTGCTGGGATTGATGGGGGTTTTTATTTCGGGGGATATAATGGGAAAAAAAGTTACAACTGTTTTAAATATAATTCTAAGATATGAGATATTATAATGTAAGACCACACAATCCAATTACCGTGGACATTTGGGAAACCTTGCAGGGGGGGTCTCTCTCTCACACACACGAACGCATGTACGCACACCCGCATACACGCAAACACTCACACTAAATAGGTTTCAGGCACCTGCAAATGCTCTAGAAATTATAATTGCAAAGACGGATGAATAAAAAAACTAGAGCTCCTGTAGATTCAACCTTAATGATGGCTTTCCTTGGTCACAGATAGGAAATAACAGACTGTCACGATCACTTTGTAAAGTCCTAGATGGCCTGAAGGCAATAATAACGGGAAATATTGTTCCGGTACTTTCTCTATCTATTGGTTTTACAAAGAAAAGGGCCAAAGATCGAGCCAATCTATCAACATTACGGCGACAAGAATGGTTCATAATTCAGCAAAATGGCCGCGATCGATGTCAATAAAGCCTTTATTAAATTAAATATTTTTTTGGGATCCACAGTTCTGTGGATTTCAAGGCTCTTGAAATCTCCAATCCCCTAGGGTTGTTACTGAAACATCACACCTTTCATAGCCACACAATATAGATACACTTTTTGACCTAGAATTTCGTTGGCCGATACGATTCAAATTTACGGGCCAAATGTACAATTCAAAGGCCATATATAATGCAGATGCGGCACATGTCTGATGGTAACAAGTTTTCGTGCTTGTTACTCTTCAGAGGTCTCCTCTTCATTGTTAACGATAATAGTTGGGGTTTAAAAGAATTTCGTAAAGACATCTGTTTCAGTATTAGGGTGCTTTCACACCCATATTTCAATGTGCACTGACACCCTTCATTGCACCACTCATTTCAATCTAGGATGATTAAAACAAAACCAAATTTAAATAAAGTCATCAAAAATAAGTTATCCAAAACGTTTACACTAAAAGCCCTTATATAAGTAGGTTTTTTTGTAACTACTTTTTAATTAACACTGGAGACATTTGGGTGATTGTATTCATTGTCGTGACAAGAGCGGGAACCGATCAATTTGATTATTCTAAATCATAGAATATAATCTCAAATGTAATCCAAACCTTTTACACTTAGTGTATGGTTACCCCTTCCCCTTACCCCTTCAAAACAAGGGGGAAATGGCAGTCAAGATTTACATTCACCGGCAAACTCAAATTCCGGTCAGTAATTCCGGCTAACCATGACCCTGTTTTCCCACATCGTTCCACCAGAGTTTGAATCTATTGGGTGTCTAATTTGTTGGGGAAAGTGAGAGGAATCATGCATATTTAAAAAGTTCCCACTGGAGAGAGATGAAGGGGGTTACCTGCTGGGGGGGGGGGGCGACGGGACGTCTGCACAGCCAGCGCTTCAAGGGGGGGCTTCACACAAGCCATCTCTCAGTGCTGTCCCTTGTATCTCTCCTCTTTTCTCTCTCTGACTGTGCCTCTGTTTTCCTTCCAACCTCATCCCTCTCTCTTTCTCTCCTGCTCTGCCTCATCCCTCTCTTCATCGGCCTCATTTTTCCATTGTCCTACTTTTTTTTTTTATCCATCCTTGTTTTCTTTTTTTTATTCCTTCCCTCACCCTGTAGTCTTCCTCTGAAGCCGATGACTGTGAATTTTCGGAGAAGCAGCTAAATGATTCATTGGCGCGTGGTATTTACAACTCCCACCCAGAAACTACAGCTGAAAAATAGCTTGTATCCATCTCTGGTACAATACATGCACACTGTACCTGTGAAATAAAGGTATGAATACATTTACACATTATAAATGTTTACTCTACGTTATTTTCCAAAACATTTACTCCAACGGGAACTCAGTTGTTGACCGAAGTTTAAAAAAGAACCGAAGCTTTACAAAAAATGTCACAATGTAGATGCAAACCCCCTTTGTCTGGTGACTAAGTGCAGTTGGCTGTAAAGTGAAAGCCTAGAATTTGAATGGGAAAACGGAAACCTTCCCATACAGATGGGGCACAGCAATAAATGTTTTTCCTAGAGATTTTAATTATTTTTGGGCAGATTTTATCCATCCATCATCCATCCAGCCCCTTATCCATCGATCCATCCACCCGTTGTCTTTTCTGGCGGTCTCACACACACACACACACACACACACACACACACACACACACACACACACACACACACACACACACAACCGCATGTGCATACACATACACACACACACACACACACACACACACACACACACACACACACACACACACACACACACACACACACACACACACACACACAACCGCATGTGCATACACACACACACACACACACACACACCCCCGCATGTGCATACACATACACACACACAAAGACAGACCTGTTTGTGTGCATCTCAAGGATTTCCTCTTTTTAGGCCATTGTGTTGAATTGTGATGCCGAGTTGCCAAATGTAACGCGTGCAATGCGCTGTGTACTCTCTCATGTAATGTAGCTGGGGCCAGAGAGCTCTCGTCCAGTGGAATATCCCTGAGCCACTTAATCAGGTTACTTTTAACGCTGTGCGGAGGGCTTGCTTCGTTTATCCACCTCCCCCCAGCCCCCCAACCCCACCAGCCCCCCCAGCTCTGGCTCTTAACATGAGTCACCGACCCCCCCGGTCACAGGCATGACTTTGTAGCTCTCATGTGCTGAGGAACCGGGACTGTCAAGCCCAGTGTTCCCATACTAGCTACGTTATCCACACATGCTATCAGGGTACGGTAAATATACAGCCTGGCTTTTATTTGATCGGTAACCCAGGCTTTGCACCGTACTTGTGATGCATAGAAGTACAGAAGTCGGTTTAAAAATACGCTTTGAGTATTTCAAGGAAATAAGACGACCATTCTAGAGAGGATTATAAAATGATGATTATGAGGATTATCATTGATATTCTTATTTTTGATTTTTATTGTAATGGAGGATAAGCTTCAATATAGTAGTAGACAGTAACTTTCTGTCTGCGAGGGAACTTTGTTCTTTTATTCAAAAGATTTAAAAGGAATACAGCTGGAACCCACTGCGGAGGCCAACATTCAAGGAAAAGAAAAAGCAGGCTTTTCATGTTGTTTCTGCCTTTCTTGGCAGTCCTTTGGTGTCGCACAGGATCCTGCACTTCTTTGTGCAGCCAGCTGATGATGTATGTTGAATGGACGGCAATCTTTTGTCGCGTGCAAAAGCCCCAAAAAAAAGAAAAAGAAAAATCCCAGAAGAAGGAGCAGAAGAGGAATGGATGGCAGTGTCAAAGCGTAGTCGGGATGAATGGAGAGTTGTTCTGCCGTACATTACGGATGGATGGTCCGTTTCCCAGAATGCACCACAGCATCCCAGACGGGCAGCGAGGATGTATGATGCGGTAATGACCATAACCTTCCCTCTGTCCTTGTGCACTACAACAAACCGATGACGGAAAAGTACAGCGATTTCATCAGGCCGAGATTTGTTTTCTGCTTTTAAAGGATGATCACACACCAGGCCGGCCTGACCCCCAGGTCACCCCGTAGCCGCTGGGGTTCCGGTGGGTCTGTGGGGCTCTAGCTGGCTTAACGGCTACAAAAGGAAGCTCACAGCGTTTGAATCTGGGTCGAAAACATAGCAATTGATCAATCGTCTATGAAAAAATGGGCTGCATTCATATAAATAGACTGCAATTTAAAAAAACATTTACGCATTGAAAAGGAACGCCGACAAAGGAATAAATAGATGGAGAAAAGAGGCAGAAGGGCGAGAGCAAGGCGGTCACAGAGACGTGACTTAAGGCAACAACAAGAGGACGGAACTATACGGCGGCCTTCTTTTCAAACTTTGGCCTCTGGGGCTGAGGTGGCCGTCGAACGTACTCGGGAACGAGGAGAGAGGCCGTCCATCAACCGTTAAATACCGAAACTGTCACGGTTAGCGGGTGGCAGGCAGGCAGGTAGGACCCAATCGCAGACAGTTCAGGTAAAAGGATCATTTATTAACTCAAAAGGCAAGGAACACCGAGAACACGGATGACGCGGGGAACACAGGGAACACAGGTAACGCAACTCACCACGAACTAAAATGATCCGACAAAGAACAAAGGAAAGACGAGGGCTTAAATACCAAACACACAGGGCACGCAACGAGTAACAGCTGAGACACATTAGGGGAGGGAGCAGTAATCACGCAGGAGGGAAACCTGACATGGGGAGAAACAAGACCGATACCAAAGTAAAACAGGTAACACACCAAAACAAGACAAGGAAACAGACGGACCATGACCGAAACAGAAACTCCTCCTGGTGCCGGCGTCCAGCCTCGGAGCAGACGTCCGCGGCAGCTCGGAGCGGGCGACGCCCCGCGCAAAAACATTCTGTAAGAGGATCCTAGTGGTGTTTCCTTCTCCCTGCCGGGGAAGATGGGTCGTCAAGGTGTGTGTGTGTGTGTGTGTGTGTGTGTGTGTGTGTGTGTGTGTGTGTGTGTGTGTGTGTGTGTGTGTGTGTGTGTGTGTGTGTGTGTGTGTGTGTGTGTGTGTGTGTGTGTGTGTGTGTGTGTTGATACGGGGAGGGAGTTTAAATCATTTATGGTGTTGAATACAGGCCTCCGAGGCATTTACGTTTGCCGACTCGGCGGCCGCGTTGCCGTGCAGAGTCTGGGAGGACGGATGCGAGAGCAAACACACTCCGGCCGGTTATTAGATGCCGGGGCGAATTGACTCCTTAACAAGATGAAAGCTCCTTTAGACAGTGCTCCGCTACTGCATGGGTGGATGTCTGCTGGAATGGTGGGAGGAGGAGGAGGAGGAGGCTGCTGCGGTTATCCTGAGGCCCTCGGCTCTCAACACCACCACCGACACCACCAACACCACCACTGGCGTTGGACTTGTTCTCCAATAAAGCATGGCTTTCATCTTTTCAACTTGGAGACGGGTGTGGAGAGGAGGAGCAATGCGAAGGCAGCGAATGAAAGACAAACAGAATGAAAGATTGGACCTGGGCTTAAAGTGTGGACTCAGTCGTAATCACTGTTGTGCCTCCGAGGAAAAACCACCTCATCCCCAATCGCTGAATCCATATGCCGTCGCCACGGCGACATGTACGCGAGTGTATCTTGGGGAATTGCAGCGCTATGAAGAGGAGTTTACCGGGCTCAAAGAATAAGACGCGCAACAGATGGAGAGCACAAGGAGAAGTAAACAACTTATGCTTTGTTTTTGTTTTTTTTTCTCCCCAACTTGAACATCGATTTGTTGAGGTGTGCTTGATTTCGGTGACGCTCCGTTGAGAGTCAGTCAACGGAGTCTAGTGAAGGGCTTTGGAACTTTGATGTCATGACCCTGTATGGGGTCGGCCAACATGCACATGGGGTCGCGGGAATATATTTGAGAATTATATGTAATTTTATTTGTATACCTTTTTTGAGCGTAGGGTTTGGTTTAAGGTTCAGGGTTTGGATTTAGAATAATTAATAATTATAATAATTAGAAGAATTAGGGATACTTGTTTATAGTTTTAGGGTTCCAGGTCAAAAAAGTTTAGAAACCTCCGGCCATATCGCTCGGGTTTCTGTTTCCACTGTCTAACCACCTTCCTGCTGCTTAATTACCTGCCTCTTTATTCACAATCCAACCCCTACCTGCTTCTTAACGTCCTGTATTTGAATTAATTGTCCAACCCCTACCTTTTCCTTAACAACCTGTCTCTGTATAAACTGTCCAACCACTTTATGCTCCTTAACGACCCGTTCCTGTATCAATTGTCAAACCCCTACCTGCGCCTTAACAACCTGTCTCTGTATTCACTTCTAACCCCTACCTGCTCCTTATTGACTTGTCCCTGTATTCACTTCTAACCCCTACCTGCTCCTTAATGACCTGTCTCTGTTATCACTTCTAACCCCTACCTGCTCCTTAATGACTTGTCCCTGTATTTACTATCTAACCCCTACCTGCTCCTTAACGACCTGTCTCTGTTATCACTGTCTAACCCCTACCTGCTCCTTAACGACCTGTCTCTGTATTCACTGTCTAACCCCTACCTGCTCCTTAACGACCTGTCTCTGTATTCACTGTCTAACCCCTACCTGCTCCTTAACGACCTGTCTTTTTCTTCATAAGTCACCTTGGATAGAAGCAACTCTTAATGACTAAACAGTTATTAGCATCCGTATGATTGTTGTACCGCTAGTGCAGGCGATGGCGTCTGCAGCTTCTGCCCTTATGTTTAGTTTGGTTGTCACGCATCGACACACATTTGGCTGCGGAGAGCAGTGCTAAATAATTTGGCTATTTAATAGTTCATTGAGTCACTACAGTGGGCTTGCTAATTAAAGAATGCTCAATCAGAGAGAGAGAGAGAGAGAGAGAGAGGGAGAGAGAGGGAGAGAGAGGGAGAGAGAGAGAGAGAGAGAGAGAGAGAGAGAGAGAGAGAGAGAGAGAGAGAGAGAGAGAGAGAGAGAGAGAGAGAGAGAGAGAGAGAGAGAGAGAGAGAGAGAGAGAGAGAGAGAGAGAGAGAGAGAGAGGGGAAATGAGAGAGAGAAAGGGACTGTGTTGTTTGGTTGATGAGGGGGTTCTCACCCTCGCAAACTGATCGGACCATCCAAATGGTAATTCATGTTTTCACCAGCTGCCCCCGACGGAGTCTTCCGGAGTGCCCTGAATAGACCCTCAGACACCCCGAGGACGATGTTGGCTCCGAGTGTTCCTCATGTGGGAGAGATAATGAACGGAGGACAGGCGCGCGGCTGCGAGGGCTCTGTAATTACCAGCGACAAAGGCTAAAACAATAGGCTAATGTTTATTTGTGAACTTCTTACGGTTTTCTCACTGCAGTTTTATTTTGGCTCAAGGCTGTGTTTACTTTAGTGTTTGAGTCGTGATATCCCAACTAAGATCCCAACAAGGAGCACAATACAATAGACAGTCTGGTTTTTATTTTCTTTTATCGTGAGACTCAGTTCAGTGACTGCCCTGTAATCGACAGCAGCCCCAGACATTGGCAATACACACACACACACACAGGAGAACACATACACACACACACACACACACACAGGAGAACACACACACACACACACACACACACACACACACACACACACACACACACACACACACACACACACACACACACACACACACACACACACACACACACACACACACACACACACACACACAGCAGGGGAGGGGAGGGCGCCATATTGATCATAAACAGAAAAGTCCCTTGAAAACAACAGCAAAAAGGTCACTGTTGATGGGGCTCTGTCTGCTGAATATGAAAATCTCCTTTCTCCGTCTCTGATTACAATCACAATACACCGCCCCCGCATCTCACCCAGCAGGCAATCATCATCTGGATGGAGATACGTCTGGAGGAGCGCACATCATTTGTATTCAGACACCACACAAGGTGCAGGGGGTGTGCATTCAGTGGGCTACGTGGCTGCACAACTGGCGGTTTGTCCGTGCCGACGTGTGTTTTCAATAGAAACGTTGTGTCGCTAATCTCCATTTAATTGGTATTTTTGTTTTGTACTGTTTTGTTATGCGCTGTCGCAAAATGCCTGTCCATCATCGCCTAGGATTAAAGCACACGATGACGGACAATTAATGTTCTCTTGCCAACGAACCGTATTCACTGTTGCTAATTCCTATCACATTATTTTCAAGAGTGCATTATGAGTTATTATGAGTTATTATTGAGCTGGCCACATCACTCTCCAGAACCTTTACAAGAGACGGTCCAAGTGTTTGAGGTTCATAACATCAAAGAGCAGAAGTATCCTTTTCATTCTTTGACTCCCGTTGGCTTGGCTCCCGCCAAGATACAGTAGCGACGGAACCGAAAGAGAAAAGGCAAGAAAAGCCTTTGGCTCGCGAGCGAAATTAAATTCCCTCTTTTTTTTTCTCTCCCCTCCTCTGTAAATTATTTACATCTGAAAGCGCTTTGAAGTCATTTAACCCTCCTTAGGCTGGTGGCGGTCTTTCTTCTTGCTTTCAGTCAAAGCGAGTCTTATTCCTCGCCGTCGGTCCGTTGGTGAGGAAAGAAAGTGGCTCGAGGGGGTTCTTGAAACCACACGTTTTCATTTCTCCTTCCCTGTGAGCTGACGTTCTTCTGAAAGTCAAAGGGGCGCTTGGAAATCGAAGGGAATGCTCTTCTAATGAGTCGCATGCTCACAGGGGTGCTTTTTTTGTCTCGGAGAAAAGCTTGGGTTTGGGGGCGTCCTTGCAGAGATCAGTCGGACTGGGGGTGCAGGCGAGGACCGAGGGTGGGGTCCACTCGTTGGTGCCCAGTCGGGATGGGTGGAGAAGGTTCTAGGGGTCCTTGTAAAGTTGACAAGGTTTTTTTGTTACACCAACAAATCACGTGAGGTCGATTATTCGTTTTCTTCAATAAATACGTTGGCTGTTGATAATTCATAATATGTAGAAAATGATAATAGTATTTAAGTTCAAGGGAAAATGTATTCATTTATTTCTGGTTTGGGGTCGATGAAAGGGTTTTATTGAGCCGTACTGAGGGAGCTGTTGGGGGGAAACAATACACAATTTATCCCCATAATGCTTTTCTAAGCCCAGATACATATAACCCAATGGTTACAATGGAAGCCACACTGTAACATGTCTCCCTTTCTGGCTGCTGTTCATCCTCCCACATTTAGTTGCCTAGTTCTGATCTGATTCTCATCACTCATCCGTCTCCTCTGTGAATATGTTATGAATATACACAACCTCTCAATCTGTAATCCACTCTGAATGATCAAAATTATTATTATGTAACATGTTTTATCTTGGCATCTATACATGGAGTAATTGGGATGGACCACATGAACGGAATGGAAACGATGGAGTGGAATCAACATGATTGGTTGAAAAAATATGAACCTAAACCTATCATCCAACCAATCATGTAAGTAGGTTAGACTCATCTTTACGAAATGAGCCGAATGTGAAGTGAAACTTAATGTGAAGTGAAATATGAAATGAACAATCGATACATATATATTGTGGAATGCAAAAAAAGAATATGGAATATATATATTTATATATTAACCAAATATATAGCAGGTTATTTCAAACCCACATCAAGGACACTAAGCCACGATTTGTACATTTAACCTTTCCTCAAATAAAATATAAATGCACAATCCCTCGGGATCAGACGAATAAGAGAGCGGATAGTGACAGAATAGCGCAGAAACCAGCGGTATAACGGTCTGGGTCAGACTCCTCTCATGTCTGCCTTTATATAACCGAGCATGTCTCGTATGCAGATGTACAGTTCAGGCTTCTAAAGGAAGATCTCCAGCTAGATCATCATCAATCAGATATGCAGTGACTGTGGCTGCAGCCTTTGAACACTTAGCTGTAGCTGCGCTCTCTGGCTCTGCCTCGGCTTGTCTCCGCCGCCTCTCTGCCGTGCGGTTCACCTCAGTTCAGATCTCCCACCCGTTCCCGAGCAACACACAAGCGCTGCAGTTACTCTGGGTTTGTTTGTTTTTCTCTGTGTCTTTTCTTGTTACATAGTCCTGGCGTGATGCTTTGTTTATTTAAAAGAAAGAACAAGGACAGGATGGGGGAAAGAAAGTTGTTTCATCGTTCAAACGCAATGTGACACCTGTGTGTCAATCAGTTCTACAAATCTTTTGATGAGTTAAGCAAAAGAAGATGTATCATAACAGAGTGGACAAGATATCGTGTTAATGAGGATTACACGTTGCTGTTTCGCTGTGTACGTACAGCTCGATTTGACTTGAATTGATTTTAATGATGTACTGACGGGGCCAGTGGCGGCCATTTTCTTTTCAGCCCAACTGTCACGAGAGAGACGGCTTGTTTTTTTTGTAGCCAATCAGGTTCCCTACAGAAGCTCAACACACTCACTCTGCATCTCATTTCAGTGGCTGTGATCCAAGTGCCAGTCGATCCCGCAGCTATAGCCTAGGTGACTCCTCGTCCATGTGAACTATTGTGAAGTATGTGTGTGTGTATTTCATCAGAGCGGGAGAGGGAGAGAGGGAGAGGGAGAGAGAACTCGTCAAGTGCAACTCTGCTGATTTCTTAAAGTATTTAGCATTAGGATACATGAATGCAGGCCGCTGCCAGCTAGCCTCCACCTTTGAGACTTGTTAATTTGCATATTGGCTCCAGATGCGGGTTAGTTAGGTTACCTGTGAGACATCCCGAAATAGAACCAAAATGTGTTGATCCTTCCTTTTTCCTCCCTGTAGGTTAATTTATCCTTCCTTCCATCTGTTTGGCATAAGTCTAAGCTATGGCATTATGACGTACACCTTAGATCCTACGTCATAAAGGTTCACGCCAACTTAGTCTTTATTTCCCTTTCCTTTGTGAGTTTGTTTTGTGTATGTCCAAAAAATGTGCGACATATTCCTAATTTCTACAAATACAGATGACCTGAGTTGACAGAATCGATATGAATAAATACAATACTAACACGAATACACAGTCAACTGATATGAACAACAGACAGCGAAGACGAACACATGGTCAGCTGATACGAATACGTGGTCGATTGGAATAGATAGACAGCCAACAGGATAATAGACGGCTAATCTCAGTAGATGGACACCTCAGGGGAACAATCGAGAGCTGGTGTGAAGAGGTGCCAGCGAGCAACAGTGATTACGGACAACGAGAGAGAGCTGCAGGTTCTCCAGATGGGACTGATGGGGGAGAGCATCTGGCTGGAGCATGTTATGTGTCACCTGTATTTCACCCACCACGCACCCCTCTCTGCACAAGAGGCCTGTCGCTTCATCTGCCGATTGGTCGCGAGCGAGGCCGGGGCGAATATGAGTGGAGACAGCTGGGGTCGGATTTATGGCACCTCTTTTTATTAGTATCACTGTGTCCGTCTAGTTTTATGAGGCGAGGTGGCAGAGGTGAGTGAGTGAGTGAGTGAGTGAGAGAGAGAGAGAGAGAGAGAGAGAGAGAGAGAGAGAGAGAGAGAGAGAGAGAGAGAGAGAGAGAGAGAGAGAGAGAGAGAGAGAGAGAGAGAGAGAGAGAGAGAGAGAGAGAGAGAGAGAGAGAGAGAGAGAGAGAGAGAGAGAGAGAGAGAGGTCTGTACAGATACTGTCATGAGCACGTTCCTGTGTCCGTGTGATGTGTGTAAATCTGTGTCACTGTGTGTGTGTGTATGTATGTGCTTTGTAAAATGCAATGCCTCTTAACAGTGCACAGTGGCATGTAGTGTACCAAGCTGGCCTATCTGCAAGCAAGGCAGCAGTGAACGGCATCCGTTCTGCATCTCTGAACCCCCCGCCCCCAACACACACACACACACACACACACACACACACACACACACACACACACACACACACACACACACACACACACACACACACACACACACACACACACACACACACACACACACACACACCCCTATCCCCACCAGCAAACCCAAACACCAACCTCCTGAAATTCAACCAAATAAACTCTCCACAAACGATTTGGTTTGAGGGTGAATCACTCTCTGGAATACAAAATGGCCCCCACATCGAGAAACATATGTAAAGTAGTTTCACTTTCATGCTATCATTGGGCCCATTAGTCTCTCTCTCTCTCTCTCTCTCTCGCTTTCTCTTTCCCTTTCTCTCTCTCTCTATCTGTCTCTCTCTCTCTCTGATTGTATCTCTCTATCTGGCTCTCTCTCTGATTGTCTCTCTCTCGCTCTCTTGCTCTCTCGCTCTCACTCTCTCGGTTACAGGAGTGCCGCGTCGGGGCCAAAGCCGCAACGGAGCGATGGGAGAGTGTTCATAAATCTTTAATCAACATTTTCTAACGTGCAGTCATAACAACCATTTATAATTCCTCGAGTCACTGTGTGAGAGCGCGGGGCGGGGAAGGGGAAGGGGAAGGGGGGGGTTGGGTTGGGTGTCAGCCCCGCGAACCGGGGTATTAATCCACAGGCCTGGGCTGTGGAGAGAGAAGAAGAAGAAGAACATTCACTGCTAAATTAGTCATTCCCAATGAAAAGCCCCCTTAAGCAGGCATTTATGCTTATTACACAAGCATACACACACACACACACACACACACACACACACACACACACACACACACACACACACACACACACACACACACACACACACACACACAGGCATTTACACAAATGTTGTTTTCCATGTTGACGGCATTAGTCATGCGCACGTGAATGTGCACGCGTCATGTGACCTAATTATTATTTTTGGTAATCTCCGCCAGGGAGTTATGCAATAAAGCGTTCATTTAAATAAAAGTCAAAATTGAACCTCATGTTTGATGCCACTTATCGTTCAGCATTCAGCTAAAGCCTGAAACACATTAAAAAAAACATAAAAAAAACAAAAAACACATCGGCTCATTTCGTAAAGATGAGTCTAACCTACTTACATGATTGGTTGGATGATAGGTTTAGGTTCATATTTTTTCAACCAATCATGTTGATTCCACTCCATCGTTTCCATTCCGTTCATGTGGTCCATCCCAATACATCTTTAACATGAGTGAATGAACTTTCAAAGATTTGCGAGACTGTTCTAATGTGAGGACCTCAGGGAGAACCACAAGGCCCCCGGAAAAGTTCCGACCAGGAAGTGTCGGCGACGGCTGAGTCATGCACCACACATCCAGACGCTCCCTAATTGGAATGGAAATTCTGATGATGATTAATCACATGATCCACTCGGAGGCTGCTAATAAGGAGCTATTTTAGCCAGGTGACATCATAATCCCCCCTCCCGCCAAAATCACCTCTGGCGGCGTCTCGCTCCACATTGCAATGAATAATTCATTCCTCGCTTTGCAATATTCCTTTGGAAGGCGGAAGATGAAATGAGAGGAAGGGACTGTTTTAACTTTAACTTTGTTTAAAGACGGGTGATATCTTTTAAACAAAGTGAATTGCACTTAATAGCGATGGAGGAACTGTTGGATTAGGAACCAAGTGCTGCTAACGTACTAAAGTCATTCGAAAAGTTGAAGAGAGTAAAAGTGCCTTTGCCTCAATCAGGCCAAGATGATGTCCTCTGGTAAGTGTTAATGCTAGGGTTAGTGTAAGGGGAAGGATTAGAATGAGGTTAATGTTAGTGTCATTGCTAGGGTTAGTGTAAGGGGAAGGATTAGAATGAGGTTAATGTTAGTGTCATTGCTAGGGTTAGTGTAAGGGGTAAGATTAGCCTTAAGTTATTGAACACCTACACAACCACTAATACCAGTACCACCACCAATTCAACCACCAACATCACTACCACCCATCTCACCCCCACCACCGTCAGCAGGACCACCTCTGCAATCCCCACCACTCCAACCACCACCACTGCCACCACCCCCACCACCACCCCCATCACCACCCCCACCACCACACCCACCCCCACCACCACCCCCACCACCACCCCCACCATCACTCCAGCCACCACCAGCTCAACCCCCACCTTCACAATCACTTCATCCACCACCTCCACCTCCACCACCACCACTACCACTCCAGCCACCACCACCTCCACCAGCACCTCCACCACCACTTCAATCACCACCACCACCACCTCCACCACCACCACCACCACCACCACCACCACCTCCGCCACCACCACCACCACCACCACCACCTCCACCACCACCACCACCACCACCTCCACCACCACCACCACCACCACCACCACCACCACCACCTCCGCCACCAGTACCACTCCACCACCACCACCACCACCACCGCCACCACCACCACCTCCACCACCACCACCACCACCACCTCCACCACCACCACCACCACCACCACCACCACCTCCGCCACCAGTACGACTCCACCACCACCACCACCACCACCACCGCCACCACTCCAGCCACCACCACCTCCGCCACCAGTACCACTCCACCACCACCACCACCACCACCACCACCACCACCACCACCACCACCTCCGCCACCAGTACCACTCCACCACCACCACCACCACCACCGCCACCACTCCAGCCACCACCACCTCCGCCACCAGTACCACTCCACCACCACCACCACCACCACCACCACCTCCGCCACCAGTACCACTCCACCACCACCACCACCACCACCACCACCTCCGCCACCAGTACCACTCCACCACCACTCCTGCCAGGGCTGTGACGGGTCACCTGGTGGCCTGGCTGGGGGGCCGGGCGCGGGGCTCGGGGGCTCGGGGGCTCGGGGCTCGGGGCTCGGCAGCCGCCGCTGCCAGGGAGAGGCGCGTCCTGATGGGCACTCTGTCTCATCCCCAGCGAGCCCCCCGCTCTGGCAGCTCCCGGCGTTTCTGCTGCTCCTCCATCGCCACTGATGGCCGAGTCTGTCCGTCGCGCCGGCGGAAATCATTGGGTTGGCTGTCTAATGTGTGTGTGTGTGTGTGTGTGTGTGTGCGTGTGAGAGAGTGACAGAGGTGTGTTGGTTTGGGAGGGAGGTGTGTTTGTTTGAGTCTGAGAGGGTTGTGTGTGTGTGTGTTTGGGCATGAGAGAGAGAGGTGTATGTGTGCGTGTGTTCATGTGTGTGTCTGACGCGCGTGTGTGTGTGTGTTATGTTTGTATCATGAGGTTGTGTAGGGTGTCTCTGATGTGTGTGTGTGTGTGTGTGCACTGATGTATGTGAAGCGTGCATGTGTGATGGGAGGTGGGTGAGTCAGGTTGCGTCGGTGTGCAAGGTGGGGCTCTGGATGGGGGTGTGTGTGTGTCGGGGGGGGGGTTTGGTGGAGCATGTCACTGCCAGTTGAGGCTGGTCCGGCAGGCCTCTTGCTAATGCAGTCTGGCATGCCGCGCCCCCCCCTGGGACAGACCCCTTCCAAGGCCCCCTCCACCTCCACCTCCACCTCCTACTCCACCACCCTGGCTCTCCCCAGCGGTACTGCGGGCCAGCGCTGCCCACGTCCATCCGTCAGAGAGGGACCGACTGTAGCTCCAGGTGGTCCCAGAAATAAACAGAGGGGAAAAGCAGGAGAAAGAGACATCCACGGTGACTGAGACAGACAGTCCACTGATAGGGGGAGAGCGAGACAGAGACAGAGAGAGGGAGAGGGAGGGAGGGATGGAGACGGAGAGAGAGACAGAGAGATAGAGAAAAAGAAAGAGGGAGAGGGAGATAGAGGGATGGAGACGGAGAGAGATGGAGACGGAGAGAGAGAGAGACGGAGACGGAGAGAGAGAAAGAGAGAGAGACGGAGAGAGAGACGGAGACGGAGAGAGAGAAAGAAAGAGAGACGGAGACGGAGAGAGAGAAAGAAAGAGACAGAGACAGTGAGAGAGATAGAGTTTTGCAGAAGACCTAAAGAGACAGCAACAGAAAAAAATGAACAGAAACCAAAAAGGGGAAAGAGAGAGAGATACAAAAAAATAGAAAAAAAAGAGACAGAGCGGGAGGAAGGGAGACGGCGAGAAGGAGAGATTCGGCAGAAAGCGGCCTTTGAAAAATGTATTTCAGAAGCAATCGGAAATATTGTGGCTGCTGTGCATGTTCTGATGAAATTAACCTTTGTGAACGTCTCCCGTTGAAATATTCATGTCGCCAGACTCGAACTGTTAATAAGATGCATAATCATCGCAAAGTGATCCTGACACACACACACACACACACACACACACACACACACACACACACACACACACACACACACACACACACTACATCCCGGTTAGACCCTAGACGACTGATGAGCTGGCTTACGATGGTGAGTGCTGAGAGTGACAGCTGTAAGGCCCACTGAGCTTTCATCAGAGCCACCTGTGACAGCTGACAGCCTGAGATGGAGGGGAACCAAAACCAGTCCCCAGCCCAGGCTTGCTCACACTCATATTTCACATTTCAAACACGCACACACACATTTGCACAGAGACCCAATTAAACAAGGGGTATATCTCAGCGGAAGAGAGTTTAGTAGCGACGGGCGACTTTTGAAGGTCTCGTCGTTGAGTAATAAAGCGGTTTAATCAAAAGTAAACGACTGCCAAGTCAAATTAGCTGCACTTTGCGATGAGTACATTGTGCAGACCTCGGCGGTCGAACTTTGTTTAAAACTGGGGAAACTCTGATAAGGGCACAAGGTCGAAATTAAGCTGGTATGCTTCTTTGGAATATCCAGCGTGACATTTATCATATTATCTATTTTAGTGCCTTCATCATATTTTATATGGTAATATGCTCTGAATATTAATAGTTTTTAGATAACCCTTTCAGTTGATAAAGAAAACCTAAAGATATATTTTTTCATCTTTGACAGCATGCGCTCACGGTCCCAGCTAAGGTGCAGCTCTGTCACCTTAGCTGTCACCTTAGTCTGTTTGGAGATATGATAAAGAAAGTGGGCGTTCACACGCTTGGTGCGTCAGGAGTTCCCTTCTTCCCGTCGCTGGCTGCTCGACGTGGCAATAACCCTAGGGGTCGAACACAAACATATTTAATATTTTATATCAAACGTCGCCAAGTAGATAAGACGGGTCCGCACGACCTGTCTTGCCTAGAAAGAAGTCTAGGAAGAAGCTTTTCAGCTATCGATGAAATCGCAGGGTTTGTTTTTGAAATAGTGCTCTCTCTGCGTCAGTAGAGGCTGAGAAGGTTAACGTAGTAAACGTTCGCGGGCGAAGCCACTGTCATGTCCGCGGTTACAGCCACGGCAACGCGCAGTGCATGCGCCCAACAGCAGAAAGCGCGTACGCGCTTCCTGCCGCTGGGCGTGGGCACGGCGAGTAGGGCTCGGTGACAAAAGTGAAGAGTTCTATCCTCAGTGGTATAAGTATTGTACTGAAATTATCCTCCCAAGTGGACGGATGATTGGAAGATTGGATGAATTGATTAATGCATGATTAGAAGATGGGATGAATTGTTTAATGCATGCTTAGATAAACAACTGAATTGATGCATGCTAATTGGATGAATAAATGAATTGATTGATGGACGATTGGATGAATATATGAATGGAATAAAGCATGGTTGTATTCATAAATCAATTAATTCATTGATGATTGGGTGAACTGATGCTGGGTTAAATGGAGGATAGGGTGATTGGATGAATGGCTGGTTGGATTCAGGGATTATTGGATATTGGATGACTTTATTACGTAGGCTGCTGACCCCTGCTCTCTTGATGAGTCTACGTAGCTTTAGTTTTGGCCTTCGTTTTGCGGAGCACACCCCTACCATGTGGTAAGGACCCAATCACAGGCGCGGGTTGTTTTACATTTTATTAATAGCAACATCAGAGTACTAAATGTACAGAGGACGAATCCAATGAGAATCGCATTTACAGTGCTTGCAAATACAGAGCTTAGTAGTATAAGAGTAACCAAATTAAAATCACCTGTAAATCCAAACGTTTACCAATTACTACAAAAAAGGAAGAGATGTGGTAAGACACAAAATAAAATAAAATGCACAACAACATTAAGTCGTTCAGAGGCTGTCCCTCTGTGGATGTGGTGTTGTTTGTGTATGTGTGTATTTTTTGTATATACTATATTCATAGGTCTTATACAAAAGGAACAGAGGTACTCATTGATATATTAAACAGAAATATAAAAAGTTTTTAAGAGTCACAAAGTACAAATTTTTCATTTTTATGGCAACAACACAAGTCAAGTCAAGGTTCCTGTGTACTATGTATGGTTTGTGAATGTGATAACATTTTTTTATAACGTTTTGAATCAACAAGAAAACCACTGTTGCCTCTCCTCTCCGTACCCTTGGGACAAAAAAAACGAGAAACTGTTCGGTCTGAGAGTATCCACAGAGAACTTCCCTTTGCAACAACCCAAAATGATGCTCCTGCCAATCCAAGCCTTCTCAAATATCAACCAGGTGTTCCAAAAAAGAGAAATCAATGGACAAACCAACAAATAAATAAATAATTTAAATAAATAAATAAATAAAAAACAGTCTTTGGGCCGACACTTTTATTTTGGCGCATTCCTGTTGTAGAAGATTCGGCACACACACACACACACACACACACACACACACACACACACACACACACACACACACACACACACACACACACACACACACACACACAGCTAGTGGTCTGCCCCATGGGCCATGAAGGGAGATGATAAGTTGTGTGTTGTCTCTTCACACCGGCCACCGATTGGTTAAACAGGACCTGGTTGCTTCAGCTCTGGTCACGAGAGGTAAGGTACAGGGCGAGGTCAGACTGTTGATGTTCTCCGCTCCCAGAAGCTCTTACGTACGTTCGCCTGCGTGTGGATGTGGTTTGAATTCAGCATCGAGAGAAGCAGTGTGTATGTGATCTATACAATTCTTAATCTGCAGGATGAAGTCAGGAGAAATCAGTCTAGGTACTTTTTTTAGTTATTTTCTTTTGTTGGGGGTCTATTGTGTATGCCAGGTCCCCTCCTCGATAGTAATCGGTGGTTGCTAGGCAACCGCATACAAATGCTATCCCCGTTGGGAGGATGGGCCGTCGCGTCAACAAGTGTCAACAAGCCTCTTTGCGTGGGGGGTAGGCCGTGTTCAAACAGGAACAGGAAGCCATCACAGCCAACGCATTGATACACGTCCGCTGGTTTAATTTGCAACTAACGATATTAAGGGGAGGGAGGGGGGGGGGCAACATGATTCACCTGTCACCTGCGTCAATAGGTTTCAATCTATGTGTCAGCGAGACAAACACAGGGATAAGCCGCCCCGCTAGGTGTGGTGGCCTTCTGTTTGACTCGGGGTTGGCTTGGTAGATAGACATTGGATTGGCTTGTTAATGTATGGGGGGCGGGGCATGGGTCCTTGGTCGGGGTGGGGGGACAGGACACTGGGCATTCATTTGTTGTTCTGAAAGGCATTCCGACTCTTTGGTGTCTGGATTTTCTCATCAGACAAGAACAGGCCTTCCTCTAGAAAACTGATCTCAACCTAGCCCAGTAAGGCGTGGTCCTTCTACACTCAACACCATCATTGAGATCAGTACTCCTTGTTATAAACTCAACAATGGAAAGTTAGGTAAAGTAAGGCATATCCTTACATGGGTGATACGACTCTCTAGGTATGAGAAGCACTGGGAGGATTCGAGTAATTTTCGAGCTAACAACATATTCTTAGCCTGTAATGCCACGTTAGATATTACCTAACCAAAAAAAAGAGAATACATATAGTTTTAAGTATTTCAAATCTTAAAATTATTCACAGTATCACTTCAAGCATACAATGTATTGTATTGGAAACCCATTAGCCTTTTTTTTCTTTTTTTATCCTCAAATAACATGTTCTGGATTTGGTCGATTTTTGGTCGAGATGCAGCGATATCTCATGCTCGTCCGCCCGTGCTAAGGAAGCACTGAATGATATTTCATCCCGACTTGATTGAGAAGTGGAAAATCCAGGTTCAGGAAGTCCTGCCAATGTATTTTCTTTCTGCCGTGCTCTAAGGGTGAACTCGCTCATTCCTTGCATTTCTGCGTCTCGCTCATTATCAAAATCCATATGGCTGCCTGATAACAGTGGAGTGGACTTTGATTTTTCTCATTCTGGATCCTCAACTTTCGATAATAATGAACGGAAACCACTTGTAATTCAGGTTCACATTGATAAAAACATGAACAAAACATCAGCCACCATCTCTTCCAATACATTTGTGTACATATCACTGTGGTGTAGCGCAGACTTATCAAACAACTTATCTACTGTATGATTTGTGCCCATCCCATAAAAACCCTCTTCCCTGAACAAACCTTTTCTTTCTTGTCAGTTTGACTGTTGTTCTCCCATATCAGAAAATGGTGACCATAGCGTGTGACATTGAAACTGGCTTGGGTTGAAATGAGGGTGAGTTTGAAAACAGATGGTGCACCTGAAACATGAAACTTGGCAGCTATAGGTTGGATTTACATTGTTTTTGGCAATGAATAATATAGTGTTGAAGTTACATGGAGATGAGGCCACTACATGAGAATCAGCTTGATGGTTGTCCCCAGCTAACTTACGTCATTTCAACGGAACCCAGCCATAATAAAACAAAACAAAACAAAACGCATGTACTACCCGTTCAGGGCCAGTTCTTTCTGTACATTCCACCTGATTCACTCATCGGTATGTGAAATATTGCAGCGCCTACGTAAGTATTATACTGATTTAGCTAAAGATATACTGTAATACAAGAACTGCTTGAAAGTGCAGGTAGGAAGCTTGGCACAAGGTTATTTGTGTGTTTTTGAAAGAAAGTCAGCAGTTACACATGTAAACAAAGACACTATCCCCAACCTAGCTGAAGCCTTTCCAAACAAAATGGATCCGGCTTTGAAAAATAGAACACACCTGTACACAAATAGAAGTAAATATATATAGAAAATACATTTACACGCATATAATATACAGTAATTTTTTCCTCACCCTCGGACTAGTAATAGATAATGCTCTTCGTTAAAAATATATGTTATGTCAAATTCCAGGACCCTTTGAAACGAAACCAAACAGTAAAATCATAATCGTCAAGGACAGCAGCATCTCTTGTCAAACAACAGGCCACTGCAATTCCCTTGTGTGATTGGCTGAAAGTGGCCCCAGGTGCATGGGTCACCTGCCGTACAAACACCGGCAAATTGACGTCATCCCCTGGCGCGCAGTAGTCGCCTGTAGCCTGTGTTTGCCGCCGTTACCGTAAACTGACTTTAGTGTTTGGTTACTCTGGTTAAACTGTTAGGCTGAACTGGTATGGTCATTCACAAGGGGTGGCTTCTCATTGGTGGAGGAAGGGGCCGTGAGGAGGGTGTCTTTTCATTGGTGACAGGGCTGTGAGGGGTAGCTTCTCATTGGTGGAAGGGGGATAGAGCATTCTTTGTGCACCACAGTGTTAAAACCAAAGCCACCGATCCACCTCCGGATTAGCAGAAACATCAGGAAAATAAAAGACTTGAGACTACGCATCCTGCACACTAGGGAATGTTTTTTTTGTTCTTTTTTCTTTTTTTCGCTCCCCCTGCTGGAACAAGAGTGAGACCACCTCAAGAATGAGACCACCTCGGTGGATGGTTTGAGTCCTTCAGTGCAGTTATCTCGCCTCAGCTGGCCACATGACAAAAGAAAAAACAACCCATCCATTTGAACTGTACATATTGCTGTCCACACCCAGAAACACTTTACAATTTGTTACGTTTGTGCTTTGTTCAGAACACCCCCCCCCCCCCCCCCGCCCCCTCACCCTTCCCTTCCAACGAGAGCACCGGCTTCCCCCATAGCTTCAAAACACACCGGTAATCCCTCCTGCGCACTCCAGGTTGATTTATGAAAATGACATTTGGTGGGAGAGAGAGCTCCTCAGAGCCCTGCCCTGTTCTCATGAATAGTAGAATGGGATCGCCTTGAAGGGGGAGATTTGTAGTTCAGCTCTGTTTGTCTGCTTTGTGATTTAGTGTGTCCCTGATCCTTCCCCTAACGCTCCCTACCCAGCCGTACATTGTTGTTCAACATTTGTTTTTTGCCGGGGCGGTTTTTATAGCACGATAACCCCTGTTCGAGGAGAAATGTTTAAGTTTGGATTTGTGTGTTTCCAGGGCTTAACAGCCCCTTGGTATTCCAGCGGCCGATTTAAAGTGAAGTGAGTAAGGGATCATTGGCTGGTGAGCATTGGGCTTTAGGTTGAACTATAAAGATCATTGAAAGAAGCAAGCTGTATGGAAAAGGGCCAAGTTGTGACATCACGACTTGAGACTGTGCCTCATTGAATGCACTGGTGATAATGTTTCCAAAAGAAAAACGTGAGAATGGCAGCTAAGGCGTGCCGATAGTATGTGTTGGTACATCAATCAAATGATCTGAATTCGTGTCAAACCTTAGGCAAAGAAAAGTGAAAGTACCGCCCTGTCAGATGTCTTTAAGTCTTCTTTTGGGAAGTAAGCGCATGATAGTCTTCAAGTCTTTCTGGTCTGCTATGCTATGCTAATTTCTACTAGAAGTACACTAGCCAAGACACCAGCCTAATGTGTGCAAAACACAGTACCACCACATCTGCCTGTGTTCAAAAGATTCTTGTTGTTCTGAAACGTTCACAGGGAAACAGAAGCGCGCTTTGAGACCGACCTTAACAGAGTCACACAGCCGTGAGGGATTTGATTGCGATTTGCATTCCAAATGCTTAACTTTTCACCCTGAGGTTATTTTCTTCACACTTGATTCATATGTTCGAACTTAAATACATAAATATCTCCGTCCTATGGTCTCAAGTTTCTGGTGGCATGCAATTTCTAATTCCCTCTAAGTAGGGAGGGCTACAATTATTATTAATATTATAATTGGTTGAAATGTATTCATTGATAAAGTAAGGCGAGGGGGGTTGTTTATCTCTTGTGAACGCACAGATCATTGGCATCTAATCTTTCCAATTGAATTCATCCAATCCTGTTGCCTGGATGGTGCAACAAGTAAAGGGGTCTTCCGTTTGTCTGCGGGTATATTTGTAGCTGCTAATATCTGCCTAGATCCAAAACTAGGCTATTGTTTGTGTGTTCGCTTGGCATACATCTGTGTATGCACTTTACTGGGATTAGCAAAGAATGCAGAGGAGCAAATATTCATAGAATAAATGTTTGAGGATTCAGTTCAGGATTCAGGTTATTTTTTTCACATGCACCGGGTCAAAATCATCAGACTCAATCAGAAGCATCACATAATGGGAGTTATTCTTTGCGGGATTGTTTCTTTTTGAAAAGGTGTTTTTCCTTTGCTGTCGTTTGAGATTAGCTAGAAGTCGTTTGGCAATGCCCTGATACAGTCGCTTTGGATCTACACCAGTAGGCCTGTGGCATGATTGATTCCCCTGTAAAAAATAAATAAGATAAAAATGTAGACATTTGATAAAGCATAAAGTATATCTCTTCACCTTCTTCTCCCCAACACTTCATAAATAGAATTTCACAATAAAGTTCTCCCCCCCCCACACACACTTTTCAAATATACTAAAATACACACATGTTGATCATCTCTTGTGTTTCCTTGAAAAAATAACAAACAGAAAAATG
>NC_082382.1:21015431-21028561 GCF_031168955.1 Gadus macrocephalus
CGACTTAATGAAACTGTAAATCCTAGTTAGTGCTGCGTATTTCAACCACATGTGTCACACTGTTGAAAGCCTTAACGTGTCCAAGGATGTACTGTATTATGGGTTTGCCTCCGTATGCCACTTTACGAAAATGAACTCAAAATAGTCCTGGTACATTGGAAGCGTGCCTGAGATTGGACGGGAGGGGTTTGTTTTTCTTCTTTAGTGTATTTTGGTACTGGCAAAATTATAATTACCTGTCAAACTATCATGGCCCCTGGGTAATGAACTTGGGTATCCTTATTCCAGAATGATACGGTCTTATAACATAAGTTAATAAAGCCGTGATTTGACATTGTGCAAATATTGAATCCTACCTCGGTCACAAAGCCCAATGGAAGAAAATGGCATGCTCTGTTAGCTATCTGTCTTTTTTCTGTCTTTTAGTTATAATGGAACACGTTTTTCTGCTCAGGGTTTCTGACATGCAGATGATAAGATAATGATGCTTTGCATTAGAAATGAAGGGTTCCGCGAACAACAGGAAACCAGGAAAGGTGGCATAAATCCCAGACTAAAGAGAAAAACAACTGACAGGCGTTTCAACCGACAAACCTTGGGGAAGACTCTTTGGGAATAGGGGAAAAACCCTTGTCCCCCTAGGGATGAGTTCTAACTGCAGGGGCAACGAGATGACTCTGGGAAGCCAAGGTGAGTGAACTCAACTTCTCATAAAATAGCGGAAGGCTGCCACAAATCATTAACTGATTATGCTTCCCCAATAACTGCAACTGAATCCATCCGCCTTAAACTCTTGTATTAACTCGGACCCCGCATTTTGTGAACTGCTGAAACATTATCTACACACGCTTACCTGGTGTTTCCCCGTATGGCTTTGGTGGTTTGGTATCGCCCAAGCTGACCGCCGCCTTGGTGGTGTTCTGCTTCTTGCTCTGCGGCGTGGTCGCCACGGGGCTAGTCCAAATGGGAACCTTGGTGGTACTGGAGGTGGTGGTGCTGGCCACCGTGGTGGTGCTCAAGGCCTTGGTGGACAGGGTCAAGTTGGGCCCGGGTTTGCCTTCCTCGTCCGGGGTATCGACCGGTGGCCCCGTGGGTCCCCAGTCGATAAATCCTGCCTGGGTGGTGGTCCAGCCCTCCGGCACATTGTCTGGACTTTCCCACATGAGCTGCCTCCTCATCCGCGGCGACAACCTCCCGTTGTCCCGCTTGCCGCCGCGGGACAACGCAACTGCGGCGGCGGCGGCGACGGCAGCGCCGCCCAACGGCACCGGCGAATCGGCAGCCTGAGAGTATATCCAATCGCAGTCCTTACACTCCGCCGGGCCCAGACGGCGTAGCGGTTTTCGATGCCTCTGAACCCTGACCTTGGAGCCCAGGCCGGCCCTGCCGTCGTGGGGCGGGGAGACGGGGCTGAGCAGCCGCCGGGCCAGGGGGCTCACAGTCCTCCAGTGGAGCATGTTGGGGGTGTCCCAGAGGGGCTGCCAGTGGGGCCGGGAGCGGGGCGCCGCTTTGTGCTGGAGCTTGAGCCCCAGGGCCGGGCTGAGGGGGCTGCAGGCGGAGAGGTCCACCGCCAGGTGCGCCACGGCCAGCAGGATCCAGATGTGGTGCGCCGGGGAGGAACCTGGCCTCAGAGCAGACATCGGACTGTTGGGAGGGGGGGGGGGGGGGGGGGGAAGGGGAAGAAGAAGAAGGCGATGAAAACTGTTAGAAATCCAACCCAAAAAAATCCCATTCAATCATTCACTGTTGCAGATTCAAAGACTGGTGAGGATCATTCTCCTGATCGGTGTTCAAGCATTTCTTTTTAACAAACCCCTGCTTCAGAAACTTTTGTAACCCAGGCTATGACTAAAGAAATAATTTCTTAAAATGTAGGTCAGACACGGGGAAAACGTTTGAACTCATTCCGCCCTCTGGGCTTTCGCCTGTCAAAAAGCAACCGGCACTTATCTTTGATGTTAAGAGATGCATATCCAATCCCAGTATTGATAAGAGATGCATATCCAATCCCAGTATTGATAAGGCCGAGGGAGACAAGGCCAGGGCGAGTTTAGCTGATCATCATATCCTGCATTATCTCTCCTAGACTCAAAAGTCATCATGATTCTCAAAGGGCAATTTCATTATGCATCGCGTTGATGGGAGGGGGGGGAAATGCCTACATAATCTCAGCCTGGGATACCGTGTGACTTGAATACCATATCGCACATCCTCACCTGTAGTACAAACGCCTGTGTGTAATGGATGTATTCACGGCAAGCGTTTTTTTCCACTAGATTTGAGCCCTTATTAACCTTGATGGTGTTTGTCATCGCGGCGGTCTCTCTATCGTGTTGCCGGGGGCGATCTAGGCTAGCGCTGGTTCGTCGGATAGGCTTACAGCGATTGATTTGAATGCCCTTGGACGGTCTTTGGGACGACACAACACAATCAATTCTGAAAATGACAAAGCTCATTATTGCGTGGGGGTCATCTGAATTGTCCTTGCTGGCACAATATAAGACCATGCCTTGGGCTGATTTTGGAAGCAACTTGCTGTGAATTAGGCACAGATAAGCCTCTCTCCGTTTGGTCATTCCTCTCCCTAAATTTGTCAAGGGTGACTTTAGCAGACATGTTAACACAGTGACGCTGATGAGCATAGCCATGAGCTACAAAAAGGACTGCACGAACAGAAGGAACAGTCATCGGTAACCTTTTATCTTTTATATTTCCATACGATAACCTTTTGCTGGCTGGTTTGCTTGATTAGGTTGCCAGATTTTTATGATTCACCTGAGCCTTAATTTGATGTCAGTTGTGAAGCGCCATTAAGCCGGTGAACAACAATGATTGTTTGCGAAGGCAGCTTAATTGAGCCATGAGCAGTGATGGATGCAGTCATAGCGCAGCGTTGACAAGGTCAGAGCATTATTGACGGCAGACATAATAATAGGCTCCAGTCTTAATAGTGCGCCAGGGCTGGGGGGAACGTCGAACAAAAGATGTCGGCGGTGGTGTTAACGGTAGACACACTGATGCTAGTTTCACCTTGAAGACCGGAAATTGTTCACCGGTATTGATCGGATGATATTGGAATGAATAAAAAAGCAATAATGAGACTTGATCATAATAAACATAGTCAGATGATGTCAGGGCACGGTTGTCTAGTCTACATTTACATATAGAGCATTTAGAAGAAGCTTTACCATCCAAGCAGACTTACAATTACAATTAGGGCATTTAGCCCTAACATCGGTTAATACACACATTGACACACCGACGGCAGAGTCAACCATGCAAGGCGACAGCCAGCTTGTCAGGAGCAGTTAGGGTTAAGTGTCTTGCTCAGGGACACATCAACACTCAGCTAGGAGGAGCTGGGGATCTAACTAGCAACCTTTCAGTTACAAGACAACTGCTCTACCTCCTGAGCTAACCGACTTTCAGGCCAGTGCCAGTAGAAAGATAGGTAAGATAAGATGCTACACAAGTATAATTACTATTTTTAAGTGCCACGGCGTACAAACATAAAATAAGCAAGAGGGGTGTTTTAGAGTAAGGGAGGAGGGTGGTAAGGAATGATGTCCAGCTGAGACTTGTGACTTTGGGTTGTGCAACCTTTGCTTGCTCTAAGCCCATTCTAGTGTTTGCCTCTGTGCTGTAGGTTCTGTGTCTGAAGCCCAGGGTCCACATGCTTGAAGAAGGTGCATTATTCTTACATTCTCCTTAATGACACACTTCTAAAAACGACAAAGAAGGGTAATTTGTGGTCCCATTTAATGAGATGCCCCCCGGGGTGTTGCATTAATGGCACTGTGTTTTGCCACAGAAAAAGAATCACAATTAACCGTGAGATAGCTTATTATAAGCTACCTTTCGGGAGCATTACAAAGCTCTGGTTTAAGTAGTATGACTAAGCCTCTTCTGAAGGATTCACATCAACATGTTTGAGGAACAGAGTAAGGAGAGATTGAGAGAGTGGTGTTATTAAGTGATATTGTAGACACTGTAATCCCTCCCGTCCAATCTCAGGCACGCTTCCAATTTACCAGGACTATGTTTGTAGGCACAAGAAAGTGTTTTCATACAGAAAACATCATTACAAATGGATGCACTTATGGTAATCACTATTAATTTCACATTTTCATGTGTCGCGCTTTCAAGATTTTAAAAGGCCTTGTAAACCTTGGTTTAATGTCGGAATTATTATGAAATTGCTTTTGCAAGGTTATTGGAATACGAGGATTCAAAATCCCTGAATATTACATTAAATATTGACTTATTTTGTGTGTGTGTGTGTGTGTGTGTGTGTGTGTGTGTGTGTGTGTGTGTGTGTGTGTGTGTGTGTGTGTGTGTGTGTGTGTGTGTGTGTGTGTGTGTGTGTGTGTGTGGCAACTATCCTTCAATGAACAAAGCAAATACTCAGGGCCATTTCGTTGAGCTGGGATCCTGTCCAAGCTTGCTGTCCCAAGAACAAACTTCCAAACCAAAATGACGAGCAAACTCCCAGAATTCCCAGAAAAGGTGTCAAGCTGTCCTGCTTGAGACGTGGACCAGAGTTCAGCCACTCTGATCTACAGACCTTCTCCAAAGCGAGGGGAGAGACAGCCTCCTTAAACCGCTGGGCGGCCTCGCACTTCAAGTGATGCAGATGACGAATCGTGATCCGTGATGGCGGTTAGTAAGCCAAGTATTTATAGCTGTCCCGTTAAGAAAACGGATCATCCAAGACTCATCTTTTCCACTCTGGCTCTCTCTTTCTCCATCTCCCTTCACATATTCCGTTTGTGGCTGATAGGCTGAGTAGGCAGCGACCTTTAACGCCTGACATTAAACTCTCTCGTTCTTTGGTGTCCGTTCAGTACTTGAGAGCTAAAGGAGGAAGCCGTGGCTCTTCTGGAGGCTCAATTTTACCTCAATAATGGCTCTCAATGTCAACTAACGGGGACACAAAAGTAAGAACTGCTGAGAGATCTTTTGAGAAAGCCTCAGCAGCTAACTTGACTAACTGCTGTGTGTGATTGATGCAGTCAATGGTGCCAGGGTGACTTGCCACATACAAATCACACTTATGATGTGTACAGTTTATGTGTGTTTGTGTGTCTTTGCAGAGAGACCATTGCAGAGTTGAGGTTTTGCAACAACCGATGTATGGGGATGTGAAAGCATGCGTGTGTGCGTGTGAGTGTTTATGCGTAAATAATGCTGTGTGGTCTGAAGATAGTGGAAGTGAGTGTGTGTGTGCGTGTGTGTGTGCGCGTGTTTTCGGTGTGTGTGTGTGTGTGTGTATGGGCGTTGTGGTAACCCGGTGCTCGGTTGGGCCGGGTTCCACGGACAAAACACGCTTTGCATTGGGGGTTTAGCCGATCCCGGCATTTATTACGGTCAGTTCAAACAATCAAGGTGCTCGCAGTCTCTAGGGCCTCCGTGGGCCTCTAGGCTCTCTCGCACCAGAGCGCTACCTTCTTTCTTGCTCTCCCGTCTGTAGCCTCTTTTATGCAGGCTCCGGGCCTTCCTCCTCCCAGCCGCCAGGTGTCCCCCATCCCGCTGATTGGGGGGAAGGTCCAGGTGCTCTCCGTCGCCGGCTGGTGGGTGGGGGTGGTATACCCCGTCCTTCACGGCCCCTCGGGCCCGTCCAGGCCGAGGTTTACGTGGCGGGATGCCACAGCGTTTGTGCCCGTGCTTGTGCATGTGTCTCACCTGTTTATGTGGGCCACTGCGAATTTTCAGGAGAAATCTATTATTTGAAAGCCCATGCATTATGTAGATGGCTAGGCCTCGTCAAGGCAGGGCCAGCCAGCTCCATGCTGAACTCACGGGGAGAAGGAGATTGCTTTTGTAACAGCTCTTTAATTAGAAGGTCGGCTGACACCCAGGACCTTGGATACAAGGTTGGGTTGGAGGGGAACAGAGTCCCTGGTCGAGTGTGAATCATTATTTCAGCCGGTAGCTCACCCGGCAGCCGGTGCCAGGGACGCAGCCGGACACCTTGTTCTCTGATTGTATTGTTTTAGGCCGTTTGGTGGAAGCTTTCGTCCAAGACAATTAGCCCACAGCTCAGTGAGCTTTCATTCAGCCTTTGCTGCACCAGGAGCACCGGAGCCTGCGGTCGATCTCAGCCAGGGGGAGCTCTGGTGAGGAATGGAACCCCTCACTTACTGCAGTGGTGTGCTATCGCCTGGTTGAACCTGGCTGAAATAAATAGGAGCACTCCGACGAAGGCCCACGACTTTGATTACTGTTTATAGATGTTGGTATCGATAATTATTATGATTGCACTGAACCTAACAATTGCCCCCCCACCCGCGAACAATGTCATTATGTCTGCCACATGGACGACTCATGACTTACTGGTAAGATTTATTATCCAGATTATCATTATCAGTATTGTCCAGATGTGTTTTACACGCCCTGGACCTCAAACAGCCAACCCTGTAAAACATCCTGCTTTCTTCTCCTTCTCCTTCTCCTTCTCCTTCTCCTTCTTCTTCTTCCTCTTCCTCTTCCTCTTCCTCTTCCTCTTCTTCTTCCTCTTCCTCTTCCATAGTCTGCTTCAAATGTCAGGGAAGGATGGGGGGGGGGAGTAAAACCTGACAGACGTCATAAATTCCCGCCCGATCTCCCTGCTGAGGACCACGGTCGGCAGAACATTACTGCGTACGCCTGTCCCAGCGAGACGCATGTTTCCATGTGTACCGAATGCGAACGGGGGGTCGTGGAATGAGTGTTTGATATTCCATGAATTATCTCCACAAGTATGTTTAAAATATGACCGTTGCTTTGAAAATAGGGCATCTAAAAAAAGATGATTAGATGAATGAAATAAAAAAAAATGAATCGTCTGTTTACAAACTAGCATTTATGACGCAACTCGCTCCGCTCCCACAACAAGGGCAGGTTTTGTGTTCACTGCAAACGTTTACCTTGAACACTTCGGTTGTAATGGCTTGACACATGCAGCGTGTCACTGCAAAGATCGTAATGTATGCAGAAATGCCTTTCAAGTCCTTGGAAATGGTTTTGCATGCGTAATTCAGAATTAATGTGCCTGTAAAGAAGATGCATGAAAGCCTGTAGTTATGCATGTTGTTATCATGACCTAAATGACTGTAAGTAACTTTTGAAGCTCTGTTTACAGTGTAGTTCACACGGGTAGAGTCGTTAGCTGGAATGATTGTAACTATCGCATGGTTAGCAAAATAGCATTGCAATGTGAGACGGCCCTTACTTCTACCACCGGCTGTCAGGCGGAATACTCATTACAAGCCATTTCAATATCTACCCAATGGTGATATCCCAAAATGGAAGTGTCTCGTCAGATGTCTAGACAGAGGAGAGACTCAGAATGGGTTTAATGATATATTGGTCGTAATGGCACTTTAGCGTCACAAACAAAATCAATTTCTCTCCATACGCCTGTTGTTTTATGGTATCCATTTTCTTTTCCATTAGAGGGAGAAGAGGCCTTATGGCGCATCGTTATCAAGAGAAAATAAAGTCTGATTGGGCTCACACTCAAAATCAATTAGTAATTCAAGCGTGAAGCAATCTGTCGGTTCCTTTCTGTGATTCCTCAGTTTTGTAAGAATATCGATCGGTAGTGATATTAACGCTTGGCTGAGTAATATTCTGTTGCTAATAAAAGGAGACAACACCCGGGGCCCCTGAGGACACTTGTGCTTTGGACAGGAAAAAGCTAACTCATCTATCGTGGCGAAATGTCTGTTATTGGCCCAAAGTTCAAAGTCAACGCAATGGTATATATAAGCTCAAAACGTACACACAGGTTATACGTTTATATATACACACATTCAGAAATGAATATGTATATCTGGGCTAATTTGGTGAAGGTTTTAGTGATTGTCAGCCAAAGGCCGTCAATTAAAAAAGACGTATTCAAATCAACTGTACCTACTCAATACTCATTTACCACCTTTTGATAACAGGCTGACAATAGGAGCACCATTTTAACCGTACAACCCCTAATTCAATCCTCTAGGACCCAATTTGAGTGCGCTGTTCATTTTGGAAACTTTCAGTTAATAGAGAAAGTGAGAGATAGTGCATGTCTGTCTATTGGGCTTTTAGGGATAACATTAGGTTTCTTCCCAAGAGTTCACTGGAGGACACGAAACACACACAGATATAATGAAAAGCAACCCTATAGCGGATGTAATATTTAGACTTTTTAACTTACGGTACTATCCTTGTCAAGTCATCCCCAAAGGCTACCATTCGTAATGCAATAAGTACAAGATACATATGCTGCTGGGAAATCTTTTAGTGGATACTCCTAGACTTGGATAGGACTTTGTAATTATATTGTGTTACCAACTTTTGCGGCAATTTCCTATACAGTTTCTATAGTTTTTTTCTGAAGACATTCAGTACTAAGCTGTGAGAAGCAGTGCTAGGCGACCGCGTAGGAAGACACGTTTAAATAAATACAACTATTCTTGAAGAAGAAGAAGAAGAAGGAAATTATGAAATCAAATCTACAAAAGGCTTCTCTGAAGCCGTGACACCAGATATTTTCGTTATCACACCAAGAGAAGTCATGCCCGAGAAAATGCGACAAAAACAGTTCGGGAATCTCATGTTTGTAGTGAGCCTTCAAGACATCCTCCTACGCGTTTTTGAATAATCGTCACATATTAATCGGTGTGAATAAATGTCCGGGAAGGGGCCTAATAATGGGATTATGTGACTGTTTGAGCCCAGTCCCATTCGCCTGGTTGTTCACACAACCAGGCCGTTATCTCTGCCACTAATCAGAATTTCCACCTCATTATTCGTGTGCGGGCGGTTTCTGGCCCACTTCCTATGTTGTCACACTGTGATCACTTGCTCAATCTAGCTCTTAATTAGAATTTTTTTTGCGCCTTTCCCGGTGAGTTTGCTGAATCGCGACGCTAGCAGATGGACCCAGCCTCACCTGAGGGAGGTTACGGGAGTTGAGGGAAGGGGGGGGAGGTGAGGGAAGATGAGGGGAAGAGAGGGGAGGTGAGGGGAGAGGAGAGGGGAGGGGAAGAGAGGAAGGTGAGGGGGAGGGGAGGTCAGGGAGGGGAGGGAATGGCAGGAGAGGGAATGGGAGGTGAGGGAAGTGAGGGGAAGGGCGATTATGTGAGGGGAGGGGAGAGAAGGGGAGAGGAGGCAAGACCAGGTGATGTGAGAGGAAATGAGAGAAGGGGGGGGGGGGGAGGGAAGGGGAGCGAGGTACGGCTTGTTCCAATCTCGCCCACGGGCCGAGCTGGCATCAATGGAAGTTTGTTTTTAATTTATTTTATCAATGCGGTCACTCCAGACACACACAAACACACACAGGCACACACACAAACACACACCCTCCCCCTGGCAGTCACCGCTCTCGATGGCGACACATCATTTTCTTTTCTTGCAACTCCGACAGCGAAGGGTGCGTGGTTGAAGGTGACCTTGGTGAACGGAGGCGCGGGTGGGAGACAATCTGCCGGCTCTGAGATTTACTTTTGTTCTTTCCTCCCGCTGTGTTTCCTTCTCTCTCCCTCTCTGCATGAGACACCGTCTTTTTGTCCTGCTACGGACAAAAGGTGTTTCCCGTCTGAGCTTTTGTTCACAATTTCCTCCGGTTTAGGAGAAGAAACAGTCCTGGGCCATTGTGTCCTGGAGTCCGAGGATTTTATTCCCTAATATAGTATGTCCATGTCCGCTTCACACTCAGACTTTGGAGAGGAAAATCAACAATACACAGAGTGTTGGAACAATATGCCGGCTTCAAAATCCAATTAAAAAATAGCACCCCGCTAAAGAGTGACCTTTGTAAACAGTAACCTTTGGATTGAAGGACTCTTTTATTTTCTTTGAAATGCCATCCGTTGCCATACTTATTATTAAAAAACACATGACAAGCAAAGTGAAATACATGTCACGATGAGAGAGAGAGAGAGAGGGAGAGGGAGAGGGAGAGGGAGAGAGAGAGAGAGAGAGAGAGAGAGAGAGAGAGAGAGAGAGAGAGAGAGAGAGACGGGGATAGGAAGAGGGAGGGAGACGGGGAGAGAGAGAAAGACGGGGAGAGAGAGAGGGAGAGAAAGACGGGGAGAGGGAGAGGGAGGGAGACGGGAAGAGGGAGAGGGAGAGAAAGACGGGGAGAGGGAGAGGGAGAGAAAGACGAGGAGAGGGAGAGGGAGAGGGAGAGAAAGACGAGGAGAGAGAGAGAGAGAGGAAAAGACCGGCAGGAAGATGTATAACAAGACCGACAGAGAGACACAGGAGCGGGTGGCAGAATGAGAGACTGAAATAGGAAGAGATGGACACACAAAGGGTGAGACGCACCAAAAGCGAGAGGTCAAGGCAGAGAGAGAGAGAGAGAGAGAGAGAGAGAGAGAGAGAGAGAGAGAGAGAGAGAGAGAGAGAGAGAGAGAGAGAGAGAGAGAGAGAGAGAGAGAGAGAGAGAGAGAGAGAGAGAGAGAGAGAGAGAGAGAGAACTTGAGCATCTGTGTGGCATGCAGGCTGGCGTGTGTGCCAGTAATGACCGGCGAACCTTCCGACTTATCCTAGCGAGCTAGCCCGGCGAGCTAGGCACAGATGAGTTGCATGTGTGTGTGTGTGTGTTTGGGGCTGGGGGGGGGGGGGGGGGGGGGATGAAAGGTGACCTGCCGGTAGCTAGTGACGCATGCTGCGCCTGCGTTGGATCGCGGCCGCCAGGCAAAGCCCGGGGCGCCACCATTGTCTCGCAGTGAATGTGCTTCCGGCACCGCAAGGCCAGCTGGGAGACGAAAAAAATATACCTCTCTGCGACAGGGAGCAGCGCTGGACCCTTTGTTTACTAAAACGCCGGTGTCGCCACGGTAGCGCACCAACTGTTTCGTTCGGGGGCACTCTGAGCTGGTGCATTGTTCCCGCCGTCGGAGTTCAATTCCTTGAACGAGTCCACTTTGTAGACCCACAAAACGAAAATCCTCGCCCCTTTTCCTCAACGGGCCGATGCAGAGAAACATGGCGCCCGTCAAGAGTATGTTTGCTTTGAGACGGTGAAAAGGGGCCAAGTCCGTGTGCAAACAACAGCTCCAGGCCTCAGTTCCGGTTCTCTCCAAAAGGGGCTGGCTACCACTTAAATTGCCAGACGTCTTCGCCATGCAGATAATCCGTAGAGCTTTTGAAACAGTGGTGGTGCCCTGCTGTTGGGTATTTAAAGGGATGAAACTCCAAAACAATGGTAAACAAGCCGGGGTTTAGCGTTGTTCCTCAGTTTACTGGCTCAAAGTGCTCTGAGACAAAGTCTACACAGCAGAATTCAATTAATTAAAACATAGTAATGTTCAAATATTATTTTGGGTAGAGCTATGAAAGCAATATGAATAAGAAAGTATACCACAAAGTAAAAAGTAATAAGGTGTTTTTATTAAATAGATAGTTTGATAGTTTGTTGATATTACATTGTTCCTGCTTTTAGCTGACACTATCTCTGTATGATGTTGCATCAGACCTTTGGTTTGGGCTTTGTTTCCACTCTTGTCTAATGAGGTGGCTTTGTGTTGGGAAAAGTGATTCATTGAAAGCAGGTGGAAATAATCATATGTTAATTTGGCAACACATGCATCGGGGACTTGTTTAGCAAGCCCCAAGATGGCCGACATGTGGAGAGAGAGAGAAGAACCAGCTAAGGCAACCATGGACTTAATGATGAAATTAAAACCTCATTTAACGGAACAAATGAAATTATAAGGAAGGATCTTTGCCATAAAGAACATTTTCTGTTGTGATTGGACGATTACTTTGCGATTGATGTTCGGACTTTCCTTTAATGAAGTGCTTTGAGTTCCCTCATGTGGATTAGTTGACTCATGAAGCTTCATCCTGGACGTTTCCTGATGTAGGAGCTAAGAACTTTAAATTTCTTGGATATTTTTTCCCTTCTCCTGTGATGAATTGGTTTGTCTCTGTATTCAATGACCTGCCGATACATTGTGATATGAACTGCTCTGTATATTGTCAATCGCTGTAATTCTTTATAGTCGTTGAGATTTAATTTGAAGAACCTTTATAGAACCGTGCAACACAAGCAATAAAAAGGAAACGAGGTTGAGTTGCCCCCTCATTGAACGATCCCGTCTGCATGTGAGGAAAAGGCTGGCCCTTTGAGAGCACGCCAGCCACCTGTTTGTCCCTGCAACTAACTACAGTGTTGAACACCCACATACCACACACACACGCTAACATTAAACCCACACGAGACTGTATACATTCATGCATACAAAGTGTAGGCTATACCCATCTACCAAATTACATATTGACATAAACATGCTTGAGCATTCATCTATTCATATATTCACTCCCAAGATGCACACATGCAAGCACGGCACCCATCAGTAACATCAATGCAAGGCCGTAAAACTTTCAAATATGCACGCACACTGTATACTGTACAAAGATGCCGGCACGCATATTGTAGAACCCGCATGTGATCAATCAAACAGCAAAATAAAACATTTAACACACACACACACACACACACACACACACACACACACACACACACACACACACACACAGACTGAATCCATTGCTAACGAGCTTGTGCTTACTGTGGCGTCTACGCTTTCCGTGGCCGTTTTGATGAGCGCGTCTCACGCTGCAGATGAGCGACTTGAGACGCACTCCCGCCTTGTAAACTAGATTGTTCTTGCTGTCGGGGCGTCGGTGGCGTCGGTGGCGTTAGGCTGTCTCTTCAGCCGTCAATGGCAATTAGCAGGGCGAGGTTTGCCAAATTAAAGCCAGGCTGATTGCAGCACGCGTAACAGGGAGAGACACCGGCGTGCATTTGTCCAATTTTTGTTACCACTGTCTTTCAGGCACGCTGGGTAGGGGGTTGCCAAGGGAGTCGTCGTTCCTGAAGAATATCACGAAGTGGGAACAGGCTAGATTTAGCTGGGTAGGTTGGCATCATTTTGGATAATAACGCATGAGTATTATTTTATTTTTTTTATTCATTATTATTATTGAGGGTTTTATCCTTTTTATTGAAGAGCGAGATAGACATTAAGGTATGGGAGAGGGAGAGGGGAAGACATGCAGCAAGGGACCACGGGCCGGAATCGAACCCCGTTCGCTGCGGTCAGGACTGGGCCGTCATGGTACTCTACCCGGTGATCCACCCGGGCCCCGCCTTC
>NC_082382.1:21028661-21061161 GCF_031168955.1 Gadus macrocephalus
GACGAAGCTCCTTTGAAGTCTACTTTGTGCCCTCTGGTTGGGGCAAATGGAAGAAGATGCGTCACCGCTTGCCTCTTCTTCTCACGATTAGCTCGCCGCTGAAAAGGTCTTTGTTTTGTTTTTTGTTGAAGAATTTGTGTATTTGAGTACATTCATATTCATTACAGGTCAATGAAATCACGCACCACCAGATTAACCAACAGCTTCTTCCCCTGGGCCATACGTACACTAAACAAACAATAACCCCTGTGCAATGCATAAATAACCACATGAACGATCACCACTACCTCTGGACATTCCTCATTATGCTTACCTTCCTGGACCTGCTGCTATTTAGACATATGTGACGGGAGGGTTGTTGTCTGGGAGGGAGGGGAGGGTGTCGGACACTTAAATGTGCCTTAAGTGGATTAAGTGGTTATAGTCGTTATATTTTTATTAATATTTCGTACTGTATTCTATTTAATTAAAAAAAAAAAAGCACTGAACAAGATCTGCACCTTAATTTCGTTGCGTAAATACACTGTATTTAATCTAATTACAAATAAAGATTCTAAATTTCCTCTTCCCAAAATAAACCAAAACAATATTTTTTTTTCGTTCATTTAGAATGGACCTGAAGTGTGTGTGTGTGTGTGTGTGTGTGTGTGTGTGTGTGTGTGTGTGTGTGTGTGTGTGTGTGTGTGTGTGTGTGTGTGTGTGTGTGTGTGTGTGTGTGTGTGTGTGTGTGTGTGTGTGTGTGTGTGTTTGTGTGTGTGCGCGTGCACATACTAATTTGTGTGAGGTAGTTTGTATGGTGAGAGATCATGTCTTTACTTTGTTTCCATACAGTTACAGAGTAAGTCGATAGAGTTAGTATGGAGGAGATTGTGTAAGTTGCGTTAGTAGATATCCATTGAAGCACTATGTCAAGCAGATTTAGAGACAGTAAATGCAGCGAGGAAGTAATTATATAGAGCTTATTGCAAGCGATAAAGCGAGTTTGTATATAGCGTCTTCCAGTTACTTTGTGAGGCGAGCTGGTATGAAGAGCATACTTCGAGAGCTTGTAAAGAGAGAGGGCGTGTTGTTTGTCTGCAGGGTTAGGACACAGAAACGATTGTGAGAATAAAGAATGAGACGAAATCGGAGGGAGTTAGTCTATATGAGCACCTCTCGAGAGTTAATGGAGGGAGTAGACTGAGTGCACGGGGACGAGGGACAGCATAGCCGAGTGTGTGACCAGACACTCCCCGCAGAGACTGTACTGCTGTCCACACACACATCCATACCGCCCGCACTCCCTTCCTCCTCTCCTGGCCTCGCACAGCAACACCGCCCCCACTCACAGATACTCACAGAAGCAAACACAAACACTGATGCATAGGCATGCACTGTCACAAATACAACACACACATGGAAACACACCGCACACACACACACACAAATGCATGCATGCACACAAATACAACATACTGATGCATGATTGTAGATTCACACGCATAAACAAACGGAGACACACAAGAATAGACTTGTTATACACACACACACACACACACACACATGCAGACACATACAGAGACTTGTATCACGTATACACAAACATACACACAAGGATTGACACAAACACACACGCACATACACATGTACACAAGAATGCATCATTCACTATCACATACGCAAATATAGTACAATACAAACACGTGGGCACACCTGGACACATCCATGCACTCACAAACACATGTATTTGCAGAATTGTAGACTTGCACGGATACACAAACAGACACATGCACACAAGCCTCGACACACACACACACACACACACACACACACACACACACACACACACACACACACCACACACACACACACACACACACACACACACACACACACACACACACACCACACACACACAAAGATGTATACTTGTAACACACATACACAAACATACACACAAGCATTGACTTAAACAAACTTGCGCACACAAGTGCACATACATATGTACACACAGTTGCATCATGCACCAACACACACACACACACACACACAATCATGCACATAAGCCTTGACAGGGAACAAACACACTTGCACACACATTTACATACACGCATACGCATAGACGGACACTAACCCGAATATGAATGCAATTGTTTTACATGCTCTCCCCCACACACACATGCGCACACACACACTGTGCAGTGAGTGTGACACACATCAAATCTGATGCTGGGCACATGCCCACTGGTGGCCCAGTGTTTTCAGGAAAATGCCATATGTTGTAATGGAGGAGAACGCAATTAGCTTACTTCCATCTTCTGTATCCCGTTTTTGGCCCGAAGGTAATGTCTTCTCTTTTGCTGTGCTGTTTAAGTGTAAAGGATGAGCCATCTGTAACACACAGATACTACTGGCAACGACAACAAAATCAGGCACGTTATGTACTGTGAAAACGGCAGAGCTTCTATTCAGGGCTTACTTGACACATTGGGAAGAGGTATATCCATAGCGACAGGAATATGAGAGTAAAAGGATGGTACAGATGTGAAAGGCATAATTTTCCGCCTCAGGCATTTGAGCATACAATGACGCAAAAAAACGTTTTGGTTATGGTGGCCAGTCTTCCATACATTTCGAAAAACGAATTTGTCTGTTTTTGTTTGTCTTGTATTTTTGTCTTTGTCTTGTCTGTTTTTGAGGTCGAAAGAGAGAACGCTGTGACTTCAACGACTCACTGGGTGACCAGGTGTATCGAACCAAACCTGAGGGACACTTGACGGAGACGAAGGGCCGCCATGGACATGTGACTTACAGTAGGCCCGCACGACATCATCACGGAGTGAACGAAGAAGTGTAACCGTATAAAAACGCATAAAAATTACCCCGTATTCGTAAATACGGGTCTGTAAATCTTCAACATTCAATTCGATAAGGATGCTCCATGAATTAATGCATCAAGGAATCTCCTCTTCCGAACACAATCGATTTCGGTTTGACCTCGTCCTATCCATCTGTGAATGCACAAGTCATCTTTATTTGAGTACTGGTCTAATCAACTGCGTGGGCCCAGAGGCTTAGTGGAGTCAGTGTGAGCACAATTTAGACAAACATACAGCAAGCTTCAACTTCTCAACGCGTTTATCTTCAACGGTTGACGCGCTGATGCCTTTTTTAATGACTAACCGTCGCGAGGGATTGATGGCACTCCGTCTAGATGGAGGGGATACAGCAAAGTCCCTTTGCTATTAATGCACAAAAAATGCACCATGGCTTTTCACAGTGCTCTCTATCAGGTCTTTTGTTTGTTTGTTGATCATTTGTCTCATTATCTGATTAGCCATGTTAATCCTTTTCCCTTTTGCTAATCATCATTAGCAATGCCTGACGGTAATTGACCGCTATATAGTGTAAACATCTACAAAATGATTCGTCAAGAACAAGGCTATTATCAAATGCAATTATAGTAATGATAAAACGTCTTGTGATTGTGAAATTATAACCCGCCACAAATCACGAAACGTATCTGCCACTGCTGAATTAGATGCTAATAGAAGATATCAGACACCGATGGTTAAAAGAAGATACCATACAATCATCCTATTAACACGTGTGCCAAGAGAATGGAACACTCTGCAAATGGCTTTACTATTCAATGTTCAAATTCATATTGCACTCATAGTGTTAGTATAGGGGAACTTCCGCGTGTGTGTGTGTGTGTGTGTGTGTGTGTGTGTGTGTGTGTGTGTGTGTGTGTGTGTGTGTGTGTGTGTGTGTGTGTGTGTGTGTGTGTGTGTGTGTGTGTGTGTGTGTGTGTGTGTGTGTGTGTGTCGCATGCTTGGTGAGTTGGGCAATAATTAAAACTCATTGTTTCTTGTCATTCAATTGTATATCGTAGCGTCATGGAATGATATCATCTTCTCATGGCAACCGGTTTTATCTAAATGAATAACGATGATAAGATATGCCCTCAAAGTGTAGTGCTGCTCATCCCAGGGCATGAAACAATTATAAATAACTTCCTGGGGACACTGACCACGTCTTTGCTGCTCATTGGTTTATTAATCACAAAAAAACGTTATGTTAGGGCAGGAGAGGGTGGGGGCTAAAGAGAGTGTTGTGGGTGGGTAACTTGTTCTGGGTTCGATTGGATTGGTAGGGATTGTTGATTAAGACGCCATTACCCCTTACCTGCTACTTAACCACTTGAATCTAAATTCACTGTGAAGTGTCTCAAACACATCTGCTATATGACTCAATAATAAAATGGTTTTATAGAATCTGATCACGGGTCGTTTAGTAATCAGCGTGGCGTTGTAATGAAACGTGTGAGGGGCGCGTCCGCGGGGGCTCGTGTGATTGGCCAACCGTACTAAACCTGGCATTTAATTCAAATAACTTAATGGTTAATAGAGTATACATACTCTGCACAGCTCTGCAACGGCTGGGGATGGTGCTCTGGTCTCCCTCCCACCTCCCCCTGTGTTATTCGGCCACCGCCCTATTAAATTAGTAGACTCTGGACACGCCGCTGAAACTAGAGGTAGAAACGTATGCCAGCTGACGAGGAGGTAAATGGGGGGCTTTTACTTTGACAGGTATGACATGGCTGCGAGCTGATTGGACTCACCCACGCTGGGGTGCACTGGTATGTAGGGCACCTCAGAATAACGCATTCAGAACCCTGTCTGTAGGTTTTGTCATTAAAGAATGCATTTTAAACCAGGGTAAAACAGTCTTTGTGATATCCTCACATTGATTCTCTTGTATATCTGTGCTATGTCACCGGCGTATAACATTGCATGCATTGTAATGTTATCACATGGTTTATTAAATATTGACAAAGAGCAGTCCGTCCCTTAGGGGAGATGCCCGGTTCAAGTGTGCTAGTGTGTATCTCACACCACCTTCGTAACCCCTAGTGTTTTTTTGAAGCCGTTTCTGATTAAAAATGCATCGGAGCACCACTCAAGGACGCTTGCCGCCCGCCCTGACGACGAGGAATCCTCCGGTAAAACAGTGTCGCCGTGGCGATGGCTCCGCCGAGTAGACTACCTGGAGGAGGTGGAGCTGCGTGGGAGCCCGGGAAAGTCATCACTATGGAAACAAGCGTAACACTCTTGTTGGCGCGGGGGGAAAGAAAACACGGGCGTACATAACTTAGAGCGAGATGGAGAGAGAGATGGAGAGAGAGCCAGCGAGAGGGAGAGAGAACGAGGGAGAGAGATGGAGAGAGAGCCAGCGAGAGGGAGACAGACAGAGAGAGAGCGAGCGAGAGAGAGAGAGAACGTGGGAGACAGACAGAGAGAGAGAGAGAGAGAGCGAACGAGTGAGAGAGATGGAGAGAGACGACCGAATGTGATAATTGATTATTCGATAAAGAAGATAAGAACACGAGGAAGGAGAATTATGTGCCATATCTGTTACTGTTAATGTCAGTCTTTTTGTCAATCAGCCAGTACGTCTACCAGCCTGTTCCTCTATTCCTGTGTCCATCTTGACATCCTATCTACATGCTTATCATATCTATCTATACATCTCTCTAGCCATGGGAACATGTCGAGGCGACAGACATAACAGGCTGCCTCGTTTCAACATGCTGTCTGGATGTTGGATACAAGCTGTCGCCAGAGACATTAGAGTCTGCTGGTATGTTGTTCCTTTATCTCTTCCGTTGCATAACACCCGAGACTGAGAGAGAGAGAGAGAGAGAGAGAGAGAGAGAGAGAGAGAGAGAGAGAGAGAGAGAGAGAGAGAGAGAGAGAGAGAGAGAGAGAGAGAGAGAGGGAGAGGGAGAGGGAGAGGGAGAGGGAGAGAGAGAGAGAGAGAGAGAGAGACAGAAGCAGAAGATGTCAACTTTCATTGGCAAGTTGTCTTAAACTCCTCGCAATATCTTTTCTTATTTGATTAAAGGAGATGGCGGTATCTAGTTGGCGCGCCTCTAGATTGCCTTCGTTCCAGAGCGTATTGCCGGCGCCAAATAAAAATCATTCTTATTCAAATGACTGGGGTTTATAATAGCATTAACCTCCCCCTTGTTTGTGTTATGAGAACAGAGTGCCGGAGCAACATTGAGCGCGTCTCCATAGCCTGCTTCAGCCTGCCTTACCCTCATTTTCCGCTTGTTTTTCTTGACACGAGCCACATATCAAAAGACAAAAGTTATAAAAAAACGTGTCACTCGCAGGCTCGTCCCTCACTCTGGAAATCGGAGCGCCACTTTGCCCAAATAACCGGCCGGTCGTAGCTTACCACGGTGAGGCCCTTGGTGACTGGCCGCAGAAGGGGAACGGGGAGGGCTAACAGGGCCAATCCCACACATGATTGACTCTGGTCGGTGTCCTGCTGCAGCAGGTATGAATGGTGATGGAGAGAGTAAAGTAGGCTGAGTGAGGGTCATGAAGTGGTTTTTCCGGGTCTAGCTGCCACACACTTTCCATTCGCTTACTTCCTATGTGCTGGGTACGCCAGTGACCGTTCCCCGGAGCAGGGAGAAGAACTTGACAAAAACAACAACAAATACAAGGAGGGTATATACTGAGTTTGACAAAGAATTTCATAAAGCAATATCCAAAATACCTTAAGGACACTGACATCCAGACAAGTCCCGCCCTTCCCTCTCGCCAATCAAACACATTCGGAGCGTACATTCCCGGATTTCCGTCATGAGCTGAGAACTCCTGAGAAGGAGGTTAAAGGATACTGTGTGAGAAGGGGCAGGCGGAACACCGACTCTGGATGCACAACCACAGAAATCCAGATGCTCACAGTGAACAATTTTGGGGGAATTGACCAAATACTTAGCAGGATTAACTCGGCCCAGAGGACAAACGGTCACATCCAGAGAGAGGAAGAGCTCAGCAACTATGGGCTGCCTAAGGGCACCCTGCAGACGTGGTGCAATTTTTCTGTTTTGATTTTGACAATATTTCACGGTCGTAGACTCACTCGAACTCGCACAGTGGGGCAAACTGGCATAGGAAGACATCCGATAAATCCTACAAGAGCAATAATATGCCGCAGTGTGAGAGGCCCCTTTGCTGTGCTTCCTCTCAGCCATTCTGTCTTTTCCGGGTCATTCTCCGATAGCTCTGGCCCAGCAGGTGTGTAGGACGTATTTGTGTTCCTCTGGAGCGGCACTAATGGATTACCCTCCCGGATAGGTTTTTAGGTGATTTAAAATCACTTTGCCGCTGAGCAATAAATTAAATGTCACTGAGCGGGAGTTAAGATAATTTGCAGCTGAACTTTTCCTCTTCCTCCTAAGTAACGCTAAAGTTGGCATTTGGAAATAACACGACCCTTAAAGCTGTAGTTTTCCTCTTCCAAACATCACGTCTGCCAGCCAATCATCCGCCAGCCCATCGTCTCCAGCGGACCTGAAGCTCATAAGAGTCCTTCAGTTGATTTATGTAACATTATCGACTTCCTACTTAGCTCTAATCTCTCTCTGTCTTTTTAACCAATGTGGGTTAACGGATGCTGCCGACTTCCACTGTGTTAATATTTTCTTTTCTGGTTTGATGCTCTCTGGATCGCTGTATTTCCTGAAAAGTTTTTTGCAACTACCTATGGTGTGATAGGTGTGATATTATTTATTTTACTTGTTTGAGTATGTAGTATACTTGGGTATATTGCGTGCTCGGTTACTGAGCATGCTGTGGTACTTGGCATGTTTGGGGGCTGATAAGCTAATGAAAAAGAGCCTCTGATGCTCAGCCGTTCCCAGCTTAAATATAGGTAAAAATTATTTAGCGTGTACCATACTTATGGTATTTCTACTTTGTCCGAACCACTCCCCAATGAATGGCGCAATCATAGAGGCGGCTGTTCTAAAGGCAACCAAAGACGTCAACCAACTCTTACACGTACATAACACTTGTGACGCTACACCCATGACGATTCACGGCTACACCCATCTTCCCTGGGGTTCTACAGTCAGCAAGGACCAGGCCTATGTTAGCCTACTGGTCTCTCTCTCCCTCTCTTTCCCATCGCTCCGCATCGCCGCAATGGGAGGCTCCGGGAGTGCGACGGCGGAGCGGGTCAGAAACCTCGTCAGATCCATCACCGACTCCAATTAGATTATCCTAATCCGATTGGAGAGCAGAGGATAAAACTAATCATGGCTCGTGCTGTAAAGGAATGCACCGGCGGTATCCACGTTTGCTTTTAGCCACTTGAAAGATGTTTTTATCCAAAGTGACTCACAAGTGGGACTGAGTACAATTAAAGCATACAATCACATTTGGAGTAGTCTGTAAGTGCTACATGAATACGTGTTCACACTCGGTGAACAAGGTGAGGAGATTACATACGACTAGGATTCTAGGACGTCTATTTTTTACCACAGTTTCAACACCATGTCGAAACTGTGCTGAAAGCAACACATGGAGGGATTCTGCAGATGGTTTGGTGCAGGATAGCTTGTTTCCTCTATTGAGCCATCAAACATGAGGACAGGGACGGACGGCGTTTGTGTTTAACGCCTAACGATGAGGAGAAGGAAGCGTGGTTTCAAGTCGGTTAACGGTTAAGGTCAGAATTTATCTCAATGTAAATAGATGATGGACTGCAAAAAAAGCAGTGGCATTAAACATTAGTTTTTTAATTCACTCTTCACTGGGTGCTTCGCAAACTCTGCAGGTTGTTGTAGGAATGGGTAAATATACACAGAGACAGGCCACAGGGTGCTGTGGTATTTGTGTTGACAAACCTCTGCCAATAAGTACAGAACACTCCATCAACTGCTGATACAAATCCTGGAACCTTAAGGCCACAGTTTATATGTGCTTTCCAAAGAAATGTCGATACATTCCTGAAGGACTCATTTTAAAAATGAACAATGAGCTTTGTGATATCTCGCATACTTTGGCGATAAACTGTCATTTTTCCAAGAAACGCAAACTGACAAACATCGACGCCCAGTACGTAACACTCATAATACTGTAAATGCAAAGGCTTTCATAATTTGGCCATAGGAAATATTACTTAGCATGCTCAGGGCACTTTGGGTACTGATCAGCTCATGAAAAAGAGCCCTACATGCAATGTCTGCTATCCAAGAAAAATAACTGATTCGCGTGTACATTAATTTGGTATTTCTGCTATGCCGGAACAACTCTTGAAAGAATAAGGTATTCTTTAATTGACATGAAAGCCTTTGATATTGTCCGTTTAAATAGTGACGGCAGTAACCACCTGAAAGTGCAGCAAAGTACTGCCTCTCTTCACTTACATCCTTTCTCAAGAATCCGCCCTTTCTTCAAGTTCAGGGGATACTTTTTCTCGGTGTGAAAAGTATAGGCATAGAAATGTATGCTTTAAGAGGGTACATTGGGCACAAAATCCTCTGTACCGTTAAAGTTTGGCTCCTAGAAAAAGAAGGTTAAAGTAAAGAGGTGATCTCCCTTTTGGTTATTTTTTCTCAGAGCCCCCTTTTCAGGTGAATCATGACTTTCTGTTTGCATACTGGCTTAAGCTCAACGTAATAAATAAAGGAGAGGAATTGTTGACATTTACAAAGCCCACTATCCAACACTTACAAGGGGGTTGTAAGACAAATTTCAGACTTGCTCTGACAATAAAGTACTATCGTAATCTATCGTTAAAATGACCACCGATTGGGGCCGGGGTCGACGTTAGCCCCAAATACACTCAACATACATATCCAACGAACATTCATTCAATCCATAAATAACAGTCGTTGAATGATCATGTCTTATGCATCTGGAAAAAACGCTTTCAACATTTTCCAATTTAAAGGAAATTTACGACCCGGTTCGGCATCAAAGCATGATCATTCAAGATCATCAGCAGATCTGTAACCCAGCAATCCATCTCTCCCTCTCTCAGGTCCCCAGGTTCACTCTCCCTTACTGCCACCAAGTCCTCACTTCTCCGGTCCTCAGGAAACCATAAATCGCACAGAGGCTTCAAGACAGGTGATTTGAATGATTGATCCCCCGGTCTCCCTTTTAACACATTGTGTCCCTCTCGCTTGTTAAAGCGCAACACCGACCGTGGTGTTTTGCCTGCCACTTCGCTGATTGGCCGATCACTTCCCCCCGGACGCATTTTGCTGGCAAACCGCACGCCGGTTGTTTTTCACAATTGCTTCGGGGCTAACAGCTAAACGTAAACATGGCGGCAAATAACGTAGAGTGCAGTCCGCGGTGGGGCCATTAGGAAATCGCTTCAGATTTATCAGAGAGAACCGGGAGAGAACAGAGAAATGAAAGAGGGAGGACGCCCAAGGCTATGAAATAACACTTGCGTGGAAGCTTGATGTGGGTCATGCTTTTGAAACAGGTGGTTTGACTCCCTGCCAAATGGTACTGGGTTCAATCCCCCCCCATGTATACTGCCTGTGGACATCCTACACGCATTCTTGAACAAGATTCCTCCCGAATTTCCCATTTGGATGTTTATAAAGTTTATCTTAGCTTACTCAACCCCTTATCTGCTCGTTAATATCACGGATCTAAATTCACTGTCCGTCTTTGATGAAAGTGTCTGCTAAAAGAGGGTAACAAACAACTGAACTACCATCTAACAGACGCTCCATGTCTGTATCAAACCCCGACTAGACTAAACTACACATTTGCGCCGCCTTTTTTCGCTGCTGGTGCTTCCCCTTCATGTCTGGCCCCGGCCGCGGAAAAGGGCTCGCCTTCTGCATGTGGCTCACATCGTCCTCTGCTTGTCGGAAGGGCAGGGAGCATACGCTTACTATGCCCAGACAGGGGTTCGGTAAGTGGTCAGACATCTGCGGCGAGCGCGAGGCAGATGGACTGATGTACCCTTTCGCTGCACTGAATGTCATTGGCTGGCCTTCCTCGCCTCCCCCTCACGCGCTGGAGCAGACAGTCTGAACCGGGGTAGACGGGTGGAGGGGCCTGTCACTCCGCCCTCCGTGGAGCAGAGCGCGCCCGCGATGGGATGAAGGGGATTGAGAGAGCTTCTCCCTGTAGGTGAGACGCCCCCCCCCCCCCCCCCCCCCCCCCCCACCCACCTTCTATTTATTTTTTTAAGTGATGCTAAATTACAAACTATTAGATGTTTTTAGGTGGAAATTGCTTGAAATTAGGGATGCTTATGTAGAACAGCAGCTGCGTGTGTGAGTGGGTGGGTGTGTGTGCATGTGACTGATATTAATATTGTTGGTGATTGAAAAGCCCACTGTGAAGCCCACACAAAGGTTCAGTGTTTTTCCATAAAACAACAGCAAGGTATCCATTCAGCCGGCCGGTTTGTGAATCCAAAGTAATACTCTTCTGTTGATTCAACTCCCCTCAACTCCATCCACAAATTACTATTCATATTCTAATCCATACCTCGGTGTGTCCTTTGCGTCCCATCAAATCACAATTTTTTAAAAGTTACAGCCTACACAAAATCGTAATTAGAGATCTGCATGTGTTTATGTAAGCAAGATAATTATTATTCTGCCATTTAAAAATCGGACAAAATGACAACTTTCCAAGGAGCCATGACAGAGGGAGGCAGAGAAGAAAGAAAATGTATTAACGACGACTGGTGACGGAGAAAGCGATAAGGTCTAAGTGTTTTTTCCTGCATTCCCCTCCCTCCCTCCCTCCCTCCCTCCCTCCCTCCCTCCCTCCCTCCCTGCCTCCCCTCATTTGGAGGCTTCTGTCGGAGGTAAGGCAATAACGACAGATTAGCAGTCACAGGCTTTCCTCTGGGAGAGCGAGGAAACGCGGAGCAATGGGTTCCGGACCGTTCCTCTGCAAATGTTTTCCTTTCCAAAGGCCAGATCTCTCTCTCTTTATCTCTCTGTCTCCCCCCCCCCCCCCCCCCCCTCTCTCTCTCTCTCTCTCTCTCTCTCTCTCTCTCTCTCTCTGCTTCATTGTCCTTCGTATTCTCCCTCCAACATCCCCCAGCCCCCCCCCCCCCCCCCCCCCCATATCCCCCAATTCACCCTAAACACACTCGCACCACATACACACAAACTCACCGCACGCACACTCTCACACCACATACACTCGCTCATCACACACACAGACTCACCTCGCACGGACACACACTCACAACACCCACGCACACGCACAAAAACACAGACGTACATTTTAACGGCTCTTCGGAGGGACAATTTGTGTGCAGGGGGCCCGAGTTTTATTTGCGGGAGCCCAGCGAAGGGTAGAAGAGGACATCAAATGAAAGTCATTAATCACCTCGCAGGCTCCAAGAGATAATTGTGAGGAAAGAGAGAGAGGCTGGGGGGGGGGGGGGGGGGGGGGGGTGGGGGGAGGAGAGAGAGAGAGCACACACACACATGAGGCTGAGAGAGAGGGCGTGAGGGAGAGGGAGGGGGCTAGAGAGAGGGCAAAAGAAATGGCATGGGAGAGAGAGAGATTTGGGATGGATAGCAGGAAGGAAAGAGAGATGAGTCCATAGAGATAGAAAGGAAGAGAGAAAAAATAGATCAGTGTGTGTGTGCTGGGGACTCTTACCAAGTTCCTTATAACAGCCTCTACGCTCAATTTTTCCCCCTCCCATCTTCCCTCCCTCCCCCAGAGCAATGAGAGAGCAGTTGATAGAGCACAACGGAAAAGTGAAATTTCAAATTTGCAGGGAGGCCTATATATATAGTACTTTTATGCCCCCCCCCCCCCCCCCCCCCCCACACACACACACACAAACACACCTACACACACTCACACACACACACACACATCCTGATGCTCTCACACATCCATACTCTCACACACACATCCCCAATGGACTGTGCCTTACCTATGCCACCATGTGTTTTAACATTGCTTGTGTGTATTATAGAGGGACCCCAGTTCCTCAATAATAGACGACTGACACTTCCAAGGGACCAGTAGGCTAACAGGCGAGTGCCGTCACAAGCACTGAGTCAACGCCTCAGCGAACATGTCATCCCAAACAAACATTGGCTTTTCCCACAGTTAGCGCCTAACGCTAGCATATAGCCCTCAAGGAGCTCAAAGCCACCACTACTCAACCGGCGAAGCGCAGATTTATCTCCCCCTATTCGTATCAAACGCTGTGCACACGGGCGAGCGGAAAAAAAGGAAATGCTTTTTCGCTCGTTGTACCGTCGCGTTCAGCAACACGGGAGGGAAAAATCACCGGCTTGACGGGTTAAGAATAACTCTTGTGTGGAAACCTCTTTATTTTTCCCCCACGCCGAAGAATTTATACTAGGCGTCGTGAAAATGATATGCGGTATTCCATCTTCTCGATGGCTAATCCGACGTCGACACGATGGAATCATTGTTTTTTAGTGCTCCTCTCCCTCAAGAGGGAGCCAGTGGATTTAGTGATTGCATAACGCTAAATTGATTATTCTAGATTTCATCCGGAGGCGCTCTGTAGTGTCGGAATAAATCTCCTACTTAAGGTGCGTTGGGACTCCGCGGAAGCACAGAGGAAAATAGGGCCATTGATTTAGATATGGTTTGCGAGAAAACTTGAACGCTGTCATTGAAAATGGGGCAACTGAACTCACGTAAAAATGTCGGTTGGAGGCCATTAACAAAGGACACACCCAAGTGTGGTCTTAGAACAATATTGACAATATTGAATATCTTTCTGGTTCCAATCCCAGGTTGGGGTTTCAAAACCCAAAAAATGCTAATAATCTCACTTAGCCCTACGGAAAAATACCTCATGGGTCATCACTCAGTCTACTGTGTTTGGCGAACGAACCTAAAACATTTCATGCAAATGTTTTGCAAGTAATAAACATTAATGAATAAAGTTCTACTGCAGAATGTGGTCCACTTGCATACACTTTTAGTACTTAGTACTGCATCACTCCAAAGCTACAGTTTAAACATATTCAAGTGTCATTTTAAAAAGGGGCTAGCAGAACAGCTAAAATTAGCTGGAAATAGCTGGAAGCTATTGTATTGTCCCTTGTTTGTTATGCAGCTAACTTTGTAAGCTACAAGGGAAACTTTGTTAACTTTGTTAGATGCATAGCAAAACTCTTGCATTGTATGCATTGTATGACGTCAGTTGTGAAACAACAGTGTAAGCATATCTAAAGCAGTTTCTACTCCTAAAAGTTGGAAGAACAGTATTCCGCTAACCAAGATTCTCCAAAAATTAGTAGTCTGATTGGGAATATACTTTCATTAGAATCCGGAGCTTCAGAAAGGAAGTGAAATAAAATGCATTGTTTGTTTACACACATTTCAGGGCAGGGCCATTCCGACTTTTTATAGTATTTTTATTTTACTAAAAAGTCCACTTGTTAGACTTAAAGTATACAGAAACTGAAAAACTTGTGTGGTTACCGAACTGGTCTCGAACCAGAGCAAACGTTCAGAGCAGTGCAACATACTAGGAGATAACAATCAACAGGGATTTGAATTCAAATTAGCAGCACTCGACAATCTCATTTCATTGCATTGATTACTCGTCAGACACATGACCGGAGTGAATAATTAACATCACCGCGGCGATGGGTTTTGGACCAAAATGGATCCCACGTGATACAAGCACATATTGAACGCACCACGCCTTATTAGACCAGAGGAAGATAAACAGCACACACTTGGGACTCTTCACTCATTCATAGGCGGAAAATATCTACTAAATAAATAAATAAATGCGAATAAATGGCACTTCTAATAGCACAGCAGCTCCATATGAAGGGAGACAACAACAACAATGTATTTAATTGTTGTTTTCATACTAAAAATATTGAAAAAAACAATAAATAATATATAATTATATAAGGCAATATGAGACGAACAGCCAGACTCAAGGTAGTTTGAGTAAATGTAGCTCTATGTGTGAAATAATGTCTGTTTCCCACATGAGTAGATTTTTTTTATATGTATTTGTGGATTTAATAATTTATAGTTATTATTCAGCATTTAATAACAATATTTTCCCTGACACTGTTTACCTAGTGTCGCTGAAACGTGTAATTCGTGTTTTCGTTAGCCATATGGACTGGATCAAACTGACTGGGAAATGTCTGTCTCCTCCCGAGGCGATGAAGGTCTAGAGAGAGAGAAAGCGTGTAGGTGGTGAGAGGAGGCGTGGAGAGGAGGAGGAGGAGGAGGAGGAGGAGGAGGGAGACGAGTGTGTCAGTGCCCTTTGGAGAGAGTGGAGCTGACTTCATTAACTCGCTGGGACATCAAAATGTCGCCATCATCTCCGTTTTTTTTTTTCCTTCCCCAAGACAGTATCTGCAAAGAAAAAGTCTGGGAAATAATTTGACCGCACATTATTATGCAGAGAGATTAAACCAGGATGGAGGGAACAGGAGGCAAAATTATGGTGAACATTGATAGCAAAACCATTCTGGTTCTAAACTCTTGGAGTGACTTCGTCTTCACCCTCCCTCCCTGTTTTGCACTAAACGACTTTGGTAATAGTTTAATTTCAGTGAAACTTTCAAAGGCAACCTTGCTAAGTACAGGTCATTTAGGAGCAGATGGGGGGGTAAGGGTGTTTTGCTGAAGGAGAAGTCTGCTCTCGGGAATCAAACCCAGAACCTTTGAACTTGGAATCCCCCCCCCCCCCCCCCCTGTCCACGTCACTACACTACACTCTGCTGAAAGCCGTCAAGAGCTTCCAGATCGCTGCAAAGACAGGTGGCAGACAAGTCTCTGGGGTGAGCCTGTGACAACCTGCGTCATTGAGATATGACACCCCGGGGTATTTATCGTGACAGGCGGGGTCATTTGTTTCCATCCCGTCACATTGCTTACCCCCACCCGCCCCCTGGGCACTCCCTCCCCACTGGGACTAGCAACACCCCTTCCGATGCGTTCTCACCCATCCGTCCATTGATAAATGGTAGTTATATAGACCGCAGTCAGCACCACTCACCCCCCCACGCCCCGTCCCTCTTCTCTTTAACCCCCCCGCCCCCGGCTCCTACCCTTCGTCTCCCCCCCCCGTGACACAGGGGTGTAAGCTATCTGTTAGAAGTGTGCACTCCACAATACTGTTCAGGGCGCGCTTCAGGGTTCAGTTCAATAATCCATCCTCCATGTTATCAGAGGAAGAGGTGTGGGGACCTCTCGCTGGTATTAGTTGGTGTGAGGTGCTGCTGCTGCCGCTGCTGCTGCTGCCGCTGCCGCTGCTGCTGCTGCCGCTGCTGCTGCTGCTGCTGCCGCTGCTGCTGCTGCTGCCGCTGTTGCTGCTGCTTCTACTGCTGCTGCTGCTTCTACTGCTGCTGCTGCTTCTGCTGCCGCTGCCGCTGCCGCTGCCGCTGCTGCTGCTGCTGCTGCCGCTGCTGCTGCTGCTGCCGCTGTTGCTGCTGCTTCTACTGCTGCTGCTGCTTCTACTGCTGCTGCTGCTTCTACTGCTGCTGCTGCTGCTGCTGCTGCTGCTGCTTCTACTGCTGCTGCCGCTGCTGCTGCTGCTTCTACTGCTGCTGCTGCTTCTACTGCTGCTGCTGCTGCTTCTACTGCTGCTGCTGCTGCTGCTGCTGCTGCTGCTGCTGCTGCTGCTTCTACTGCTGCTGCCGCTGCTGCTGCTGCTGCCGCTGTTGCTGCTGCTTCTACTGCTGCTGCTGCTTCTACTGCTGCTGCTGCTCTGTGTCATACGGCCACAGTACAGACTGTAGTGTGGACCAGTGGTTCGGAAGGGAACCTGATCTGCATTGAGAGATTAACCACTTTTTTCTTTTTGCCTTATTGCTGTACTTTTTTATGTATTTTAGACATTATAGATATAGTTATTTTTTTGACTCCTCAATTGTCTAAATATTAGGTGTAAGAACTTTGATGATAATGAATTGGTGTGTGTCGATTAATACCTTTAATAACATTTGACTTAATAGTCTATGTTAAAGGTTAGCCATAGAAAAGATGGCTGCCAGCTAACACAGACCAGAGTTGGGCCAAGTTGTCAGATAAAGCCTTATCACCCTTTTTATTCACAAAGTCAGACGACACTCAAGTCCAATAGATGGTTTGCAGAGTCCAGGGAAAAGGTGTTTTATTGTGAAGGATCAACAGTGCTAGAGGAAGTACCAATAAAATAGTCACAAGTCAATATCAATGAGCAATAGAAGAACTTGGAAAAAGATGACAGTGCTGTTCATTCCCTGAAAAATACATATATATCCTTTTCTAGTTAATCGGCTAATCTGTATTTTATCGATTCTAGATAGCTCATCTAAATGTTCAATCTGCTACGCTCAAGAGTATAGAAAAGTTACCGTGACAACAGGCCAAGACCCTCCTTAAACCTCAGCCAATCACAGGACGCCCAGTGAGCAGCAGCTCTGCTCTCCTCTTTTTATACCACGATCTTTCTATTCCATAACTCCTCTCTTAACTCTCTTAGTCCCCAAGTAATACGTTCACTCCTAAACTCTTCTCCTCCCTCCGGTTCCCGGCCGCCTCAGAGGCTGTGTGTGTGCGGGAGTGTTCCTAATCCCTGACCATTAATCCGTCGGCTTCCTGAATGAGGCGGTTATGGGAATGACGACGCAACAAATCCACCGCAGCCACGTTTCAGAGGGGATCAGGCGTCGCAGCCCGGCCGGGGAGAGCTGAGGCCAACTTTTGTTTGGTTGCTATGATACCTACTACGGTTCACCGGTGCGGGAAGGGTCCAGTTCATCGTATCAGGGGGTCAGGATCGAATTAGACAAGGAATGGAAGGCATCGTTATCAAAGGCGTTCCCACTCCGCCTTTGACAAGGCCCGATAGGCTAGATATCTGGATTTATGTTCCGAGATATATTCTTCTAATTGTACTAATCTTCTTGGCTGTGTTCAAGCATTTGGCAGATGTTTTTGTAAAGGCAGTTAACTGCCTATCTTTAGGCATCGTAAAAGTTTTCTTTTATCCCCATGAATCTAAGACTGAAATGCATACTCATCAGATTTCACAATCCGTGCTAACGTGAACTAAACGTTAAGACGCTGAGCATTATGTTCATCATAAGCTATGAGCTATGATTCCAGGCCTCTGATGCCCTCTGTCCCTTGCATGAACATCACACACAGAGCCGGAGCAGGGTCGGGTCCAGGACTGATGGTGGAAAGACTGGTGACAACAAGAATGCTAAAGCACATGTGACCAAGCTCATCAGTTTGTTCCATGCGCCTCAGTCACCTAGTGGCCAACTTGGGTCACTGAATGTCGAATTCGAATCAGTACAAAGTACAAAGATGGATGTATAAGACCCCCTGTTATCCAAACCACAGGTGTAGCTCAGTAGGCAATGGGCGAGAAAATATGTTTTTAGTTGTAGCGAATTTCACTTCCTGGTAAACTACACAAGAAGATTGAACATTTTCTGATCCTTCACTTATTTTGTGCTACCGTTCACGCTTACGTAATGGAAAAGGAAAACACAATTACACTTGTAGGAGTGTGTCCAATCTTTATAAAGAACAATTGTTCCCTGCTGTTCGGCACACACAATAGTGATCCTGGCCAGTTATTGTTGGCCACTCTGTCCACCGCAATGACGCTGACCTCCAGTTACATCAAGATAAATGACTTGGTACCCCGTCGACGCTGGTACAGAGAGATCAGACTCCTTCCAATCATATTCTTTCCATCATACTCACTCTCCCTCTCACGTTCTCTTTCTCTCTCTCTGTATCTCTCACCCTCACCTTCTTTCTCTGTCGCTCCCTCTGTAATTTTCTCCCTCCCTCTCTCTCTCTATTCTTGTCTCCCCCTATCTTTCTCTCTCATCTCCCTCTTTCTTTTTCTCTCTTTTTCCCTCTGTCTCCCTCTCTTGCTCTCTCCTCCTCCCTTTCTTTCTTTTTTCCTCTTTTCAGCCCCCCCCCCCCCCCCCCCTTCTCTCCCTCTATCTATATCTCTCTCTAGCTCACAGTTTCGTCAATAGTCTCTCGGTCGAGACACAGACAACAAACCTCCCCATGTGTACTCACTGTCTCCCTCACTCGCCGACCAAACATTAGGAGATACAGAAGGTCATCATAACACCTTGTTCATCCCTTCACCTCTCTCTCTGTCTCTTTGTCTCTCTCTCTCTCCCTGTCTCTCTCTCTCTCTCTCTCCCTGTCTCTCTCTCACCCGTCCCTCTCTCTCACCCTCTCTCTCTCTCTCGCTCTCTCTCTCCCTGTCTCTCTCTCACCCGTCCCTCTCTCTCACCCTCTCTCTCTCTCTCGCTCTCTCTCACCCTGTCTCACCTTTTCAAAGGCTGATGTTGTTCTCACTTACTTCTGGGCCGGCTGATAAGCCAAGAAATTAGCTTTGTGGAGAATCCTGTCGCAGTTCGGATGGATGTTGTTTTGTTTTGTAATCTCCGTTACCACAACCAAAGAAGAGAAGTAAGACGGGTACTCGGTGATGGGAGCGTGGGAGACGTATCGCCTCACAGGACAGAGGAAGAAATCAGTTCAAAATGAAACGGCATTTTCCAACAATCTTGCTATTTACGGGGTGGAGTGGAGGCCCAGTTAACAGTTTTGCATATGAATCCCAGGGTGCAGGAGGATGAATAAAAACAACAACAACCACAGGGCAATAGCTCACATTTGTTGTCTGATTAATTGAGGGGAAATTGTATTCTGTATCTCTTGTGCTCAGACAGCTCCTCAATTACCAGGTTCACCAGGATAGCATTCATACACGTGGAAGTTTGCTTAGTTTCCTTAGGTAGAAAATAACGTTGATAAGGCTTTTACATTGCTGTTCTTATGTTGGATGTAAAAAAAACTGATGAATAACCAATTTTTCCTTGAGTAAGTATGACAAAAAAATGTGGTTATGACATTAAATTGATAAATAGTGAGAGACTAACATTCTCTCACTGTCTTTCGCTCACTGTCTCTCACTCTCTTACTCTGTCCCCTAATTACAGTCTCTCTCTCACTGTCGCTCTCACTCTTACTCTGTGTCCTCCTTACAGTCTCTCACTCTTAATCTGTCTCCTCCTTAAGATCTCTCAGTGCGTTTACATGGGACAGCTAGATCGGATTAAGACCCAATCCCATTTCTACCCCTTACCCCTTCCCCTTGCCCCTCCCCCCTTACCCTTACCCCTTCAAAACAAGGGGGAGGGGTAGGAATGGGATTGGGCCTAAGCCTTATACCGATTTTGCTACTCGAACGGACCGTGTCAATTATCCGAACGTACATGACCTTTAAGAGATCGGAGGATGGCCGGAGCATGGCTGAATCCGCTACCCCTAGGTGGCGCTGTAGCCCTTTCAACAAGTGGTTATAGTGCCACTTCCGGTTGACCTCGACGTCCCAGCAACAGCAAACACAGGCGGCATTCGAGAAAGATGTTTTCAGTAGACAGCTGTCAGTCCACTTCGGGGTCCATGTCATTTGTCGGACGCTCCATTGTTCCGACCTCTCGGTCGTTTGCGGACTCCTCCGGCGGCGGAGCAGCGGGAGGAGACCAGCCGGAGGAGTCCGCATATGACCGAGAGGTCGGAACAATGGAGCGTCGGAGAAATGACGTGGACCCGAAGTGAACTGACAGCTCTCCCGCACACGGCAACAATCCCTTTCTCCTCCATGTAGCGTTTCAATCTTGACTTCAGAGTCAAAGCAAAAATTCCTTTCCCCCAATTCCTTGTCCACCATGGCCGAGATAACCCCCACTACGAGTCTTTGTTGTGGAAGTACCAGAGAGTGTGAGTGAGTACCCGACATGGTCTTAGATTCATAATATAAGAGAATATCCCTGTCAGTTTTGTCGCGGCGCATTGAATGAATAAAGATTGCATAGACGTCAGAAGAAAACAACTTTTATTTTGACAGATGTGCCCAAAGTTACTACTTTACAACCTTGTTGATGACCAACGTTTAGGAAAACATGTACTTTTAATTAAGCCTTGGGTCGAAGCGCAGTGTGTAGGCTACTGAATGCATGTTGATGATGATAGGGGGTTTCACTTTATAGGGGGTAATGGCATGACACCGGCTTCCTCAATCTTCTGCGTCACCTTTTAAAGGCACCCAGTGCAACTTTCGAGGCTTAAAAATAAACATTCAATTTCTAGTCTTTTTTACACGTAGTAAGTTTCAATAACTCCATACCATTACATACCGACATTTAAGCAGCAAAGATGAGACGTCGTTGTGTGGTGAGAACTGATCCAAAATCGATAACAACAACAATGCCGCCATTTTCTTTATTTTTTGTAACCTACAATAAATAAAGCAGGCTTCCAGTCAATGGAAAAATGGCTTCTCCCCACCGGCGATTGTTGTTGTTTACGATTTTCTATCAGTTCTCACCACACAACGACGTCTCATCTTTGCTCCTTGAATGTCGATATGTAATGGTATGGAGTTATTGAAACTTACTACGTGTAAAAAAGACTAGAAATTGAATGTTTATTTTTCATTGAATGTTTACATAAAGTTGCACTGGGTGCCTTTAAAATAAATCGCTGTTTCTCGTTTTCCGACGGCGACAACCATAAACATATAAAGAAATCATTAAATGTTTATATTTATAAAGAAATAAGAATTGTTTATATGTCTATGGCGACAACAACACGACAACCGTCCCCTTCTACTTCCGGCTCACGTCCCCCGCCGCACGATCTCGACCATGCGCAGCACGCGAAATCCGACGTGGGTTTCCATCATGGTTTACATGCAGGTAGAAACCGGACTATCATCGAGAAATCTCGCCGATTTCGTTCCGAAGTAGATCAGGTAAAGTTGTTTACATGCATTTTAAAAGTCTGGTTGAGGTCTTATTCGTTTCTTTATCCGATAATGACTGCATGTAACCGACGTCAGTCTCTCTCTATCTCTCTCCTCCTGACAGTCTCTCTACCACTCCTCTGAGGGCCATGATACTGGGCTCAGTTCCACTGTGAAGGTAATAACATAAAGCATTGATGAACGTTGGGTTAAAGGGTTTTACACAGCAGTTGTCATTTTCATTCAGAAAATCACAAAGTAAAGTTTTTTTTGCCGTTTTAAATTCGGCTTTGATGAAGAAATAAATGGTCAAATGTACTTTATTTACCTAGCGCTTTTCAGCCCTGAGGCCAATCGAATTGCTTTACAATTATTGCCTCTTGTTCACCCAATCATAAACGCATTCATACACTAACGCTAGTGTCATACAAGGCGACAGGCGTTCATATAATGCAGTGAAATGTAATGAAAAAATCATAATCTTACAGACTTTGTTACCTAAAGATGATCATGAAGAACCATGTTTCAGACACGATACCAAGGTTCAACAGCACAACAAAAGCCACAGAAATTATTCATCCTATTAAAACAGCCGGCACAGGCTTGTCAAACCATAAACCTGATGGTTTGCTGCAGAAACATGCCTTCTCCACATCACACTAATTACCAGGATATGAATAATAACATCATATAATATCGTATTTACGCACATTAATTAGTAGCCTCCTGTACCCTAGCTAACATGGACTTAATCTTTCACAGCACATCATGGTGTCTCTGTGTTGGTTATTAGGTTGTCTCTTGGAAGTGTTGTTATTTGTTCCACTTTTATTTGCACACATTTGTTTCCTCATCAATGCTTCCACCGGTCACATTCAAAGAAGCGTCATTTCGCTGTTTTGCATAAAACCCTATTAAACCGACGGCTGCTATAGTTGACAACGCTGATAACACGCTGCATGTTTCAGAGATGGGTGTTCAAAGAGCCAGAAGAAACAGGACTGGCAAACACTAATCCCCTTATTAGCTCAAGATTATCTTCCAGAGAGCCAGGGTTTAAATGCAGAACTTCCAGAGGTAGTCTTGTGTTCGAAACAATGATAGGACAACCTGAGGCCAGCTATTAAAGCACTTTTGCACCAGTTAACCCCAAACCAGAAGATAGCAAAGAGAAGGGAAGGAAAAAAGTAGAATCCCATTGGCGAAAACATTCCTCGCTTTCATGTGCCGACGTGTTCCTTATAATCAGAGTGTTTGGTAACAGAACTCCCACTGAGAACGTCTTTTTGATGGGTATTCTGGGATGTAGAGTTTTGATTGAACTGAGGCGGGCGGGCGAAGAGTTCCCCGGGTGACGCCGGTTTTAACCCCCCCTAGCCACATATCATCCCTGGAACAAACGGGAACAGAGAGCAGAGCATCCCCCCAGCTGTCTACAGAGAAATCCAGAGGGGGTGAAACGGCTGCATTTCTATTTATTCACATCCTCCTAGAATTGTATTATACGTATGTATATTATCTAACACTGAGTTTGAAGACTTTTGCTTCAGTTATTTAGTTTTCATCCAAAGTGAATTCAGATACAGGGCGTATCGCTCAAGGATGCCTACTGCAGGTTAGACTGCAGACACTGGCTCTCGAACCCGGTACCTTCGAGCCTTAGTAACGACTACACCCTGTCCCTCGAAAACGTCCCATGACGTTTTATTTCTGCGGGTTGTACCATGGGAAGCCCCAGTGGGAATCTAACTGCTAACCCTGGCGGGGTTAATACTATTAATGCCATGCTGTACTAGACAGTGGAGCTAGATAGGAATGCTTGGGCTTTCTGCGAGGCCGTCTCCAACACGTGTCGCGAACCTTAACTGCAGGCTCACATTTGTGACTCCGAGGTCCGCGATCGATGACGATGATTATTGCGTCCATATAATCCTTTCACTTTAATCCCCACCCTTTGTCTGTTGGTTAATTACTGGAGACACCGGATAAATGAGTAGGATTCAATTTTTTTAGCACACACGGTGACACTCATTTTTAATAAATATAATCTGGCAGTTTAACACCGGCTGTAAAATGCACCGGAGCACAGAAAGGTATTGGGAATTGTAATTATTGCCGCACCTCGTGAACGCCTGCCCCCTGCTATCTCTACTCAGACATGTACTCGATGGCATTCTCGCTTTCGCTCTCGCTCGCTCTCTCGAGATTTCTCTCTCTCTCACATTCTCGCTCGCTCTCTTTCTCGCTCGCTCTCTCTTTCGCTCTCTCCTGCTCTCTCTCTCTCTTTCTCACTCGCTCTCTCTCCCGCGGTATGTCTCGTGCTATGTCTTACATTCTCTCGCACTCTCTCTCTGGGTAAATTACGACACCACAGAAACGACTTCTGTTCCTCATGAACAGGAGCGGGTAACATTATTATTAACGTTATCGATGTGGATGACGACCATATCATGAAACATATCCTTCCAAGTTGCTCGGTGGTCAACATGAGGCTAGAGAGCTTGGAGGCTTGACGCCAAAGGCCCCATGTATTCAAACAACGTTTGGGGGGGGGTCCAGCATAGTCGACCTGTAGCCATTGTGTGAGTGCGTGCACTGTTTCATAGTGAATGGTAAATATCGAGATTAAAAATCTTGATATTTCAACACTCAATACATCAACAATGGCTGTCGACAACAAGCACTCGTTTCCTTCACTGGGGCTGGTCGTGGTAGGTCATTCACAGGTGTCCCTAATTACACTTATTACAGGTCTGCTCCATTCATGTGACAACACCGGGCCAGTACACGCGTAACTAATGACGACGCCTCACTCACTGATCACACCGGCGCTCTGTCACACATAAACCAAGCGCGCCGGATGTCATTTTCTGTCGATTCGCCACACCTGTGTTTAGCCAGCTATGATGCCTGTGGAAAAACACACTGCATATGTATAGAAAGCATGGCAAGAAAATAGCAATGCATCTGTTTTTTACAGTATGTTGGGTGGTGTAGAGAGACCCTGGGGCACGGAGACAACACTGCCATTTCTGGGGGTCGCTTCGTAGACGGAGGTGCGAAAGAAGAGAATAAATTAAATTCAAAGTGAGAACACACCAGTTGATCATGCACCCTGGGGCTATGTCACACATACGTACAAACGCGCACACACACACACACACACACACACACACACACTTTTTTTTGTATGCACTCTAACCTGCATCCGATGTAGAATATGACTCTATTGGGTGAATGAGTTTTGCCTCAAAATAATTGTACACCCTTGACCTTGAAGAAACATTATCGTTCAGCGCCAAGTTACCTCTGTCCCATCGTGCATGGCTAGATAGGTGACCTGCCTGCGTGCTGTTGAAGCCGCGAGTGGGACTGAGGAAGTTGTTACCACCCTCCACAACATGTCTTTGTTGTATGATGTAATAGGTGTGAAATTCTTCTTCTCTTTTTTGTTTTAAGGAGCTCACTCTGCCGTGGTTGAATTGAGTTCGACAGACCCTGTGCGTGTGTGAACACTATCCAACACCTGACACTGATGTCAATCAGAAATATATAAAAAACACTACAAACAAAGGAATGGGCTTTGCCTCCAGCGCGAAGCCACAGACACACACCGCACAACAGAAAATAGGACACGCAACGGCCAAAAATACGCAGCACATGTGTGGCTAATGAGCCAGAACGGATAGTGTGTCAACTGCTGTTTTGGGGACTTTGCAATATCGCTGTGCCTGGTATAGTACCTGGGGAATAAGGACCGTATGTTCCCCATGCATTCCATGTGTTTTGGGTTTGAGTGTGTATTTATTTTGAACATTTTCCTAGTCCGGAAGGTGACACTGCCTGCCGTGGTTTGGCTCTGCCCTTGAGCAGATGTAACTCTTTAATTGACCATTGCTCACAAAATGATTCCAGGTGTACAACCCCAAACTGTTCTACACCTGGACTTTCTAAATTCTGGAGTTTTGTCTTGGCTGAGTATTAATAAATAAAATAAACAGAAATGGAGGAACTGGAAACCTTTTCAGCCTGGCACCGACATGATTAAATGATCAAGTTGAACTAGCCCAAGGTTAAAAAAAACTCAAGGTTGTATAATAACAACAACCTGGAGTTGTGTTCCCGACCTTTTTCCTTTCAAGCAGAAGATCTTCATATTTATTACTTCACCTCTGAGACCAATTTGGAATAATTGGGTTGCTTGAGACCCACGTGGCACCCACATTTTTTTACCTAATTGTTTGACCACTAGCCCTTGACTTACTGAACGCATTAATATTTAATATTAATCCGATTTGTCCAGCTTTTATCCAACCTAGAGTCAAAACAGATGCCTCCCATTTAGGAGGAGGTTAGCGTCAGGGTTTCTTTCCTTACAGGTAATCTATGGGCATTGGGGATTGAATTCTTAGCCCTTCAGCTCAGAATTGAACTCTGCAGTCATGACTCAACTATCCTGCCCCCAATTATTTATCACTTTGTCACTCATTCATTTTGTAAACCAATTTCATCCAGTGGTGTGTGAAAACTTCATTCAACCCCCGAAACTATATCTGGAGCTGTATAGTGGAGGTATGTAGTGGAGGTAATGGGAATGTAAACATGGCCATAAAAAACCCTGTCATCACCCGAACATCTAGAGTCATCCATCTGGATTTGAGTGAAGCGGTCTTTGAGCTTTGCATTATCTGGTTCTAAACCCCCCTTCCCTTTCCTGTCACCAGGCAAGGCCACTTCTAAGAACGCCTGATTCACCCACATCAGCGATTCGGTGTAGTCATCTTAGTTCAGTGGTTAACAGACTATCCAGTGAGCTGGCTCAGGTCTGTGCGGCTAAGACCTTTTATCCACGCTAAGGCAGATATAATGATTCCCTCCTCCTATCAACGGAAGCACTGGACGGAGCGGCAAATAGGCCAGCCGATAAAAGAACTGACGCCCCCTGAATAACAAGATGTTGAAAGGCAAAGGCTAAGCATGACGCACGCATAGACATGCACACACACACTGACGCAAACGCGAACACAGGTAGCTTCACAGACGACATCTGTTGGCCCACATTGTGAGTTTGCAAGCTGAAAGCTTTGTGAACATGATGAGTCAATGAGGTTGTTGGCTTGATCGTGACTCATCATTCTCATTCATTCTCGGCTCGTTTTGTATTTGGATCCATCGTGCAGTGGAAGGAAGTCAAACCCATTTTGAGGGGAACGACAGATCAAGATCCGACCAATGACAGGAAGAGAACCGTTGCCAAGGTGGGACCAAGCGGAGGGATGGCTGTGTATTCTCGCTGGTAATTGGCCGTGTTCTTCACATCCTGCATTACATGCAACAGATGTTCACTGGGCCCCTAGCTATGGAGAAACCAACTGTGGACAGTTTGTATTTCTTCTCTCTATCGCTCTCGCTGCCAACACGTCCTCGTTTCCACCAGGGCTGGTCATGCCCCCTCTTTCTCTCTGTTTATCTCTCTCTGTGTTTATCTCTCGATTTCCTTCCCTCCCTCTCTCGCTGTCTCTCTCCCTCAGTGTTTTATTTTATTTTATGTTACATAAGCTCTAATGCACACACTATGTTGCTCTTGGATTCAGGCCACCAGAGATAAACAATGATTTATTTAGTGTGTGTGTGTGTGTGTGTGTGTGTGTGTGTGTGTGTGTGTGTGTGTGTGTGTGTGTGTGTGTGTGTGTGTGTGTGTGTGTGTGTGTGTGTGTGTGTGTGTGTGTATGTGTGAATTACGTATACAATCCAATACGTATGCAGTTTCATATAGTGTCTGGAAGCTTCTTCATAGTCTATATTAGCACCGGGCTGTTTTATACAGCCATCATATACTGGGTACTTGACATTTTGCATATATTATATGATATCTGATTGTACAGCCTTTTTTTGTGTGAAAATACACCAACATCGGTTTCATATTCAGCTTTTATAAATTGTTCAGCTTTTATCCATTTCGCTGCCAGATATTGGTTTTTGGCCCTAATGAACAGCTAATAATAGAGATGATAAAATAAAGCGATAATATAATTATAATTAGACGATATAGAGTGCTAAACCGCCCGATTTGAGTAGACTGCCATTTAATCAAAAATGATTCGCTCCTAATTGAACAGAGAGGAACACATTCCCCGGACCGTCCGACCTCGCTAGAGGAGAGCACATCAACCTTTACGGCTGAAGTGTATATTTAAATCAGGGCCAATTATTTTGGCACCCACTGCAATACCACCTGCTTTGATAATTGTCCATTCTGTTTGATGCCCAGCTCTTAAAACCCTGTTTTTCGCCAGTCTCCCCCTCCCCCAAACGACTTGTCCCAAGAGCACACGTCCTTGTGAAACGACCCTGGGGAATATCCTCTTTTAGGGTTGTTACGTGTAGTAGTAGTTTGTCCGTCCCCCCTCCAGTGGAAAGGTGGTTCAACAGACATGAAGCCTGGGCTGAATCGAATGACGCAGCACTACGTTATGTAATATCATGTTGTCTGCAAAAAATCAATCACAAGACTCCTGCTGAACAGCACATCCAAGAACTCAAATATGAATTCATTAGGGTTAGGGTTATCATCAAATATTAAGGCAGGCAAGATGAACGCTGGAGGGAAAAAGGTAGTATGCGAGTACTAGGAAAACAAACTTTGTCAATCCCTGATGGGGAATGTTAGACTGGGTAGCCCCGCCCATTCTGCGGGCGATTTGAGTTCGCCCGGCACAAGGGTCTGGAGAAGAGCAAAACATTTCTTTCTGCTTCCAATACAATTTTGCGGGAGCCAATCACCAAGCTGGCCTATCCCCTTGGCTCGCTATTGGCTGGTTGAACACAATGGCGACAGGGAAGCGACGGCAAGCAGCCAATCGCGTACAGAGTCAGTTGAACTAGGCCCCTGTTGATCACGCCTCTTGTGCTGAAGAAAATGACAGCAGCTTCCCCACACCAACGTGCAATCTACGATTGAGTTTGGTCTGGCAATACCCAGACTATGGAAATGTTGGGAAACATATGTCTTCAATGTAGGAGTATAATATATGAAGGCATATACAGACAAAACAAGATGGTATGTTTTGACTGACTGATCCAATTAAAAACCCTGCATTCGGGGAATCCCAGACAGGTTCGCCCTGTGCAGCTAACGTTAGCTGTGTTAGCGTGTTGCCGTACGCCCGCGCTGAGACATATGTTTCCATTCGCTGCGTTTCTTTAGCGCTCAGCACTGCCTGGCAAGGCCCGTCACGTTGTGTTCTCTTTATAATTGCTGGAAGATTGTACCATCCACTTATTAGAAACAGAATTTGTACAAATTTGAAGCAAACGGACACATGAGAGCTCTGAAAGAAGAGCTCCCCTGAGTCGGCTTGTTTCAGACTTTGCTTCAAATCTTCCAATTCTTATGATTTCTGTTAATTTAAATTGGAACACCCTCTGTTCTCATTAGTCCCATAAGCTCCTTTTTCTACCTCCCCTGCCCTCATGAAGAATCCTAGGAATCGTTCTGCCCGCCGAAGAGGGCTTTGGTGTGTTCTGAACTCTGGGAATGCGGGGTGAAGTCAACCTGCAATAACGAAGACACAATTGAACTGAAGAGTCGGTTTGCCTCCCTGCAAGAGGCTGTTTTTCTCCATGGGCCCATGGCATAGGAATGCTCCTCCTCCAAGTCTTAACGTCTACCGATGCAAGAAGATTAAGGCGACGATGATCCAGACGTCCGCGTGTTTGTCCAGCAAATCATTTGATCATTTCAAAAACTGTTCAATTTGAAAAGCTATGGTATCCATATCCATCCATTGCCTACGATGCGGCGCACATGAAAAAAAAACATGGCAACACACAACCATTGAAGAGCAGATCTGCAATAAGCTAAAGTGCAGTATGGAGAAAATCATGTATTAAGTATTTTGGTGAAGGATGCCAACGGCGCTCTTGAAGGCGGACGTCCAACTTATTATACAGCATAATGTAGGTCTACAGCCTCGGGACCGGAACAGAGTGTGTGCCAGCGACGAGAGAGCGCTTGATAAGGCTCAGCGCAACTGCCACTTTCCAGCAGCCTGTTTAAAGTTTCACACAATAAAAGCGGCCTCAACTCCTTTATTTCTCTCGGCCATCGCTCACATCATTGTCTGTCTGCCGTTGTCGACGGCGTCGTTTGAGTCGCACCACAGCCGAAGCACGTTTCATTTCATAGTCTTTGTCACGGTCCGCCATCCGCTTGTGTCAATTGCATTCCTGCTGAACCACAGAACGGGGAGTCTCTCTCTCTCTCTCTCTCTCTCTCTCTCTCTCTCTCTCTCTCTGTCTCTCTGTGTCTCTCTCTGTCTCTCTGTGTCTCTCTCTCTCGCTCTCACTCTCTCTCACTTCCCTCCCGTGAGGTCGTGTTCCGGTTGGCCTCACAGCAGGGGACAGGACGACACTCAAGGAAGTACTCTTGGGTATTCGAATGTGTTAAATTTTAATGCATGACTGGGGACCGGGAGTGTGACGCTTGTGGTGTTCCACTTCTGACCTTAAGAAGCCGGGTTTGATCCCTGAGATCTACCCCCTACTTTGTACGCATCCTTGAGCATCTTGAGCTCCAGCTTATTATAGGCATACATAATTATTGACTCTTGCTTTGGATATATAAGTGTCGAATAGTAATGGGACAAAATGGTAATGTGGTCGGAAGAAGCCAATCACCAGTCAACCGACATTGAATGAATGGACACTCTTTAATTTAAAACTTTATCACTCAATCAGATATTCGTTCACATCCGTATCTTAGCTCAGGTTCAGTGCTAAAAGAGAAAAATGCAATTAAACATTTCTGGCATGGCAGTCTATGGTAGTCTAATGATTTTTCAGATCAATCAGAAGTCCAATTGCTTCTCCAGCTACCCAGTATCAACAGTATTGATTTTAAAGACATTTGCTCTCTTGCTAATCAAACACACTGCAGCTCAACATATATTATGTAATAAAGAGCAGATGTGATATCGAATAATACATCTCTGTGAATTGGCACCGCTCTCTAGATTGATGTGAGAACAAATATGAGTGGATGTTGCGTAAGACCGACTGAGGCCTCGGGGAGCAGTCCAATACACAGCATAACAAAGCATACATTTTTCTAGTATCTTTGGTAACTACAATAAGGGTACATTTATTCACCATTTTCTAACATGAGTTAATCCAGTAGCAAGCATTATAACAGCATTATACTAGTGGATAGGGTAAGGGTTAGTCATGGTTTAGGGTAAACCCTAACCCTATAAAACAATGTATAAATAATACCTTAAATAACATGAACACCATTAGTAAACACACCTGTTGATAACTAAGTTAATTGTTAGTTTAAACAAACTAATGCCAATTAATGGTTAGTAAATGTTTCCATATCATTCAGATTGGAATTGGAGATGTACTATCTCTGTCTCTTGAGCTGTTCATAATCAACAAACATTGTGTGATCCTCGTCTTCCTGAATCTGCCTACACTTCTCCAGCGGCTGGTTAGAAACGAGGTGGTTCAGCTCTTGAATCACTCGGTCAATGCTCCCAGTTTCCATTGTATGTCGTGATTGCTCTTAACCTTGCCTGTTTCTTTGGATGAGGGTGTCTGCTGCAGCAGTGATTCTCAACCGGTGGGCGAATGCCTTGGCGACGCACTGTTGGACCGCGTGGGTATTCTGAGGGGGTTGCGGAGCATATGCCAAACCATAATCTTTAGAAAGAAGCCCAGGAATGAACTAATCCTTCAATGCAGATCCCGTGTTCAATGGCTTCAATATTTCACTGAGTTCAACCGCAATTGTTGCAGCTTTTTGTTCGCTCCTCGTTATTAACGGTAAATGAAGGCATTGTTGATAACTGCAATATTGATTTATAAATATTGTAATCATCTTTGAGTCGTGAATTAATTGACTAATGTGGCATATGAGTCGCAAGGCCAGGCCAGTCGGGAACTACCGTGCCAAAGGCCCGAACGTGAATCCATATGCTTATCGCTGTCTTAAGGGGGCGTGCGCTCTGGCCCTGAGCTTCTGGAGCCTTCATTAACTACTGTCCCCCGTGCTGGTGCCAGCACGGATCGCTCGGGCCCGTGTGATTGGGCCTCCGCGTGATTGGCGGGCCAATCGATCAACAACCCCTGGAAGCTCTCTCGTTAAACATTCAGGCGAGCGCAGGCGTCGTCTGTGAGGTCCGCGCTCCAGAGTGCAACGTCTGATCAGCCAGACAGCGAGGCCATGAGGTGTGCCTGGCTGGAACTGCGTCTCTTTTCCTTTTTTCTCGTTCAGTCACTGAAGTCGAGCCAAAAAGCTCCCGGGGGGAAAAAAAGGAGGTACTCATCACGAGTCAGCTCAACTTGATTATTGTGTTTGTATTGGAGATAAGTCGTCCGCTTGCACTGTTAGCTTTTGCTGTCTTGTCTCTTTCGATATGCAGACTCCTTGTTGCCATCACGCTGCTAGAATCCTCGACATCCGTTTCCGCCGCTGCTACTGCCATGCATAAACCAAGGCCTACTTGTTCCAGTTTTTCGGCTAATTACATAAAAGCTTTCTTGTGTTCGATTGAATGCATGGATTTTATGTGGTGAATCCGAGTTGACGGCAGCCGTTTCCTTGGATGCCCTGAAGAAAACACTAAGAAAGATACAGATTTAATACAAGTTTGGGCATGAAATCTGAATCGACCTTGCGTCAATGAGTGGTACTTTGGTCTTGCAACTGTGGAGTTTGGTTCCTAACAGGAATAATGAAATATATATTTATTGATAATACACTTGCAATTACACAGCAATTGTTCATCCAAACAAACAGCAAGCAGCAATTCAAAGGTGTTTTCAGAACATTTTGTTTCGATTCTCCTATGAAATACACTATTTGAAGAACGCAGAGTTAAACAAATAATGAAACAAATTATTA
>NC_082382.1:21066161-21131992 GCF_031168955.1 Gadus macrocephalus
TTTCCCGATCCTCCTGTTTATTGTGCTTCTCGCATGGCTAGGTCCTAAACGTTGCACAACGTGGGCTCAATAGGAAATAACATGTGTGCCGGTGGTTTTCATGTCACTGCTTTTCCACCGCTGTGTGTTCTGCTCCGTTCCTCCACGGCGAACTGTCACATGCACTCAGGCTGAGGTGAGACGCCGGCCTCCTGAACCGGAGTACCCCTTGTGCTCGGCTCGGACAAGTGCATCATGGGAATAGAACCAAAAACCACAGGCTTCCACTCGGTGGAACAATTCTCTCTCTCTAGCTCCCGCTCTCTCTCTGCTTCTCTCCCTGCCTCTCTGTGTGTTTCTCTCTCTCTCTCTCTCTCTCTCTCTCTCTCTCTCTCTGTCTCTCTCTCTGCCTCTCTCTCTCTCTCTCCTCTCTCCTCTCTCTCTCTCCCTCTCTCTCTCTCTCTCTCTCTCTCTCTCTCTCTCTCTCTCTCTCTCTCTCTCTCTCTCTCTGTCTCTGTCTCTCTCTGTCTCTCTCGCTGCCTCTCTCTCTCTCTCTCTCTCTCCTCTCGCTCTCTCTCTCGCTCTCGCTCTCGCTCTCTGTCTCTCTCTGTCTCTGCCTCTGTCTCGCTCTCGCTCTCGCTCTCTCTCTCTCTCCTCTCGCTCTCCTCTCTCTCTCTCTCCTCTCGCTCTCCTCTCTCTCTCTCTCTCTCTATCCTCTCTCTCTCTCTCTCTCCTCATCCAGAGAGAATATGTGTACATCATTCTGGCGGCGATGAATTCTGAGCGGCTGTGCTGATCTTTAGGGGGTCCCCACACTTAATCAATGTGGTGGAGCGTTAGTGGAGGACTGCAACAGGGTCTCTCCCCGTGAATGAGTGGGGCGGAAGGGGGAAGGCCAGTGACAGCTGAAGGAAATGAACCGGAGGCGACTAGCACATCGACCACAAGGGGGCTTTTGGACCCAGCCAGGTGTGTGTGTGTGTGTGTGTGTGTGTGTGTGTGTGTGTGTGTGTGTGTGTGTGTGTGTGTGTGTGTGTGTGTGTGTGTGCAAGGGTTGACACTAGGGTTACAAAAGCACTTGCCCATCGGGCAAGTACAGGTCTGGTTCAACTTGCCCGAATGTGATGTTCACTTGCCCAAATTATAATCAGAATCATGAACGGGCCTCTTTTTGCCAGGCACCCGGTCTGGTTTTTGGGGGGCTCAGAAAGTCTTCCTAGCTCAGACTGAAGCTGAATGTTAGCTTCCACACATGCTGTGTTTAAAAAATAACAAACTTCTCTTTGTTTACTTATTTATCGATCGGTCACATCGTGCCATGAAGTGATTTCAGTCCACCGTTGCAACCTATTAAAGCTATCGCCAAGTTATATGTAGACCTGCATGATGTTATGCAAATGTACATAACTAAATGTCAGAGGTAGCAAAGATATGTATTTTTTAAATTTCAAGTTTCTTGTAGCTCTAACTGAATAATCACAATCGCGTTTCTAGTAGTGTTGTCAGTCACGATACTGGATTTTCCCACTTCAACACTATACCTGGAAAATATCGATATTCTGTACCACCTTTTTCGATATCAGGGGAAACGTTTTTTCGGGAAAGAACATACCCAAAGTAAATAGAGTATATCTCCACAACTGCAAGGGCGATAATGTCATCTTTGTGCCAAAAGAAAGATTGTTGTGCAAGTGAAATATTCAATGGGGATAATACTTGGTTAAAGTGAATTAAGCCATGGAACACAGCATAAGTGGAAGATAACATGTCCACATGAAATAATTATCAGTAGGTCGTTATCAGTTGGGAGCGCTGTCTTACTATGAGACACAAATAAAGGTAGATATCTTACAATTTTGACACTTGACACCTCTATTTAAAGTTCAGGGCAAATATAATTGAATGTACCAAGCCAAACACTCGCAAATAAATATATGGCCACTAGATTGCGCTGAAGAATATGTTTTCTGATTGAAGGCAATTTACCTATTTCCTAAGAAACCTTCTCTTATTCATTGATTGAAAACACCATGTATAGTTGCAAAATTTGGCCCAGACACTGGATAATCTGTTTATTGTGGGTTTATTCGATCAGAATCAACTTTGTGGACAAAAATCACCAAGGTAATAATTCATTTTTGGTTGTTAAAAGAAAAGGGGACGTTTCTTCTTAAGTTGTTATTTGCGAGTTTTAGTCAGAGAATGATATGGGTTGGACTGTTGGAATAAGTGGAGGCTCAGCCTTTATGTAATATATATACGGTAGTTTGTGAGGGTCCAATTTCGTGAAAAAGATCGCTATTGCTGTGCATGTGCACAGTTATGAAACCCAAAACCGTGTTCTTGCATATGACTTTCCTTGATCATTTCCCTCAATCCAGTACTTCCAAACTGCACTCCTCCATCACTACTCCATTTTCCTTCTACCTAAACCGTTCGCGAAGATGAGATGCTAGCTGTGTTGGCTAACCTTTAGCGAATCCCTGCCAGAGACCGCACTGGGAGTGAGTGACAGGAGGCGGGGTTATATTCGCACTGAAGCGATGCGTGTCTGTTAACTCGCTTTCCGAGAGAAGAGAAGACAGCGCGCTGATCAATTGCAAATACTTCTATTTTGTGTGATTTTGCGGAACAAAAGGTTGTTCTGCAGTTTCTAAAAACGTTTGAATAAATAGCCTTTCTATTAACATCCACCCAAAATCCACTTGCCCATTCGGGCAACCAGAAAAAATCTCAACTTGCCCAAAAATTTTTTTTACTTGCCCCGGACAAGCGGGCAACCGTTAGTGTCATTGGCTGTGTGTGTGTGTGTGTGTGTGTGTGTGTATGTATATATATATATATATATATATATATATTAGAGCTGTCAGTTAAACGCGTTATTAAAAAAACATTTGCACAAGGCAAGCCGATGCACTTCTCCATGTTGATGACAGCATTAAAATGAGAAAAATTAATGGGACAAAGAATTCAAGGGATATTTAGCATAGAAAAAAAATTGCGATTAATCGTGATTAATCTTGAGTTAACTATGGCATTAATGCGATTAATCGTGATTAAATATTTTAATCGCTTGACAGCCCTAAATATATATATATATATATCTATATCTATATCTATATATATATATATATAGATATAGATAGATAGATAGATAGATAGATAGATAGATAGATAGATAGATAGATAGTAGTCTCCAGGCTAGACGGCAGACCCAGAAGTGCCCTGGCTGTTTCTCAGGCACCTGCACATCTGTCTGGGATGGTATATGCATAGAGACGTAATCGCAGCAATGACTCATCGGTGCGAATAATGCATCGCACACCGCGCACACACTCACACACACACTTTCACACACGCACTCGCACTCACACACACAGACACACTCACACTAAGTTACACTTTGTTAACCCCCCCCCCCCCCCCCGTTCCATACGTCTCACACACATGCGGGTCGACATCCGTGTGCTGTGTTCCCACGCATGAGAGGGTTGGAGCGGTTCTGAGGCCTCTCAAAGGTTAAGGGGCTCAAACAGGCACTCTCGGGTGATGGGGGTGGGGGGGGGGCCTAGCCTCCTCCCGCCTAATAAGGGGGTTATTAATTCAAATCAGTGTGAATGATTACCTCATCACTCCCTGTTCTCCGGAGAGATAGATCACTCTCTCTCTCTCTCTCTCTCTCTCTCTCTCTCTCTCTCTCTCTCTCTCTCTCTCTCTCTCTCTCTCTCTCTCTCTCTCTCTCTCTCTCTCTCTCTCTCCCTTGCTCACTCTCTGTCTCTCTCTGTCTCATTCCCTCTCTGTCTCTTTCTGACACTCTCTCGCTTTTTCTACCTCTCTCTCCCTCGGTCTCTCTCTCTCTCGTTCTCTCTCTCTGTTGCTCTCTTTCTACCACTATTTTTACCGCCCTCTCTCTCTCTCTATCTCTCTTCCTAAATCTCTCTCCCACACCCTCTGTCTCTCTCTCTCTCTGTCCCTGGCTCCATCTCTCCTCCTACCTCTCGCTTTTTACATCTCTATCTCTCTACCTCTCTCTATCTCTCCTTCTACCTCTCTCTTTTGACGTCACTCTCTCTCTACCTCTCTCCATCTCTCCTACCTCTCTCTTGACGTCTCTCTCTCTCTCTCTCTCTCTCTCTACCTCTCCATCTCTCCTTCTACCTCTCTCTCTTGACGTCTCTCTCTCTCTCTCTCTCTCTCTCTCTCTCTCTCTCTCTCTCTCTCTCTCTCTCTCTCTACCTCTCTCTACCTCTCTCCCTCTCCAACCTGGCGAGGAGGATAATGTCGGCAGCACAGTGGGGGACCGGTTAATATTCTGTATCCGAGAGCGCTTTAATTCTCCGCAAGTGCCGCGGAGTGATGGAAACCCAGACACGGCTCTTTTTGTTCTTACAAACAAAACCGCCTTCTTCATGTTTGGTTTACCTTGTTTTTTTCCATGGGTCCTGTCATCATTATATAATTATTTATTAATATTTTCTTAGTATTTAAACAGAGTGGCTGCCCTTGCACAAGCACTCTTGTGCAAACACTGACGGGTCATTTCATAATTGTATATATTTCGTAATGGTACCTTTGTCTAATATCTGCTCTGCTCTGCCTTTCAGCAGAGTGGCTGCTCTCACACAAGCAGTGGTAAACACTGAACTAATACCCCCACCGCCAGCTCTGTGCTGGGACTCGTTGCCTAGCAAAGAAGTCTCCGATTTTTATGGTCTGTGTGGCTTACGTCCGTGAGAAAAGCACATCCACCAGGATTAGGTTTAGAGTACTGTAACAGCCAGGCTTGTTGTGTCTGTCCCTCTGTCTGTCTGTCGTTTTTGTTTCTCCCTCTGGTTCTCTTTCTCCGAAACAGAAACAAAGCACCAAAATGTATATTTATCTCTCTGCGTGTATTCCGTGGAGTAGACCGATAACAAGGGGCGGATGAATGTCGATATCAAACACAGGAAGGCAAACAAAGGCTCACACAGTCTTACTTGATGGCTTAATCTATGGAAGGGGGGGGGGGGGGGGTAGGTGAGGGAGGTTTTGTGTGGGTATGGGCAGGCTCACTTCCTCATCAGGCTCAACATCATAACTGTGTGGTGGGAAACAAAATGTCACAATCCCACACTAAATGTCATCCTAATCAGAGTGTTAGAACCCGGGGGAGAGGGATGTGTGTGTGTTTGTGTGTGTGTGCGTGTGTGTGTGCGTGCGTGTGTGCGTGTGCGTGTGTGTGTGCGGAAAGGGGGTGTTGCCTCCGTAGCGTCTTGCTACTTATAGCGTTGTGTCACAACATCACACGTATCTGAGGTCACTCAGACGCGGTGTTTGAACTGGAACTCCAACCGGTGATGATGATAACCAGCACCGGAGATCTGTCCCCCATCACCTCCCCTCTCCCCCATCCCTCCCCATCCTCACCCCCCACCCTCACCCCCCACCCCCTCCCCTGATGCCTCTTGCCTCATCCGCCCGGCGTAGGAACAAAACCATGAATCTCTCCACTTCTTTATATGTTATGACAACGAGAGAGAGGGCAGGAGAGGGCCGAGAGAGGGAGAGACGGAGAGAGATATTGGTAGAAGGATAAACGGTGTATGCCCCTCCAGTTTACCAAAGCTCTGCCGCTGAGAGGCCTCTAGGGGAGGTCTCACAGGCACTCTGCTGCCCCTGCATTGTTAACATGCTGAACACCGTATTCGTCACCACAGGCCTGTCTGACTTGACCTGTGTGTGTGTGTGTGTGTGTGTGTGTGTGTGTGTGTGTGTGTGTGTGTGTGTGTCTTGTAAATTCAGTGGTTTTTAAGTTGTCAGATGGTTGAATGAATCTAGTTTGACTAAGGGTCTTCATGGATATAAGATTAGATTTGATTAGAGTAGATGCATTCAGGATGCGTTTCAATGAATGTGATCATGTGACTGTATAACATGATTAATATTAATACTATGTATTATTATTACATATTATTAAAATTAATACTATGTATTATTCATTTAGAGATCCTTTAACTATGAATGAGATGGAGTAGTAACAAAAGTACTACGCCTTTGACAAAGCCAATATCTCATCTAAAATAACATATTAATTATTTATCCTTATATATCTCATATTCATGCAGGGCATGGCTATGTCGTCTGTGCGATTGGGTCGGCAAGAAAATTGAAACCACAAGGTCTTCAAGGGGGGCCTATATCACATTAGTGGGAGAGAGACTGAGAGCGAGTCGGAACAGGGAGAGAGGGAGAGAGAGACAATTAGAGAGAGTCGGGACAGAGGGAGAGGGAGGGAGAGAGGGAAAGAAGGACTGAGAGAGAGTGGGAAAAGGACTGGGAGAGAGCGGGAGAAGGACAGAGAGAGAGGGTGATAGAGAGAGGGAGAAGGACAGAGAGAGAGAGAGAGAATGATCATGGAAAGGGAGGGTAGAGAGAGCGAGGGAGCCCACACAGTATCTGAATCGGAGAGGCGTAGGGATCTCATTTCCTTCTGGCCAAAAGGCTCCGAAGGGTGAATTGACACGGCGGGCTCGAGGCCCCGCGCGTCAAATGGAGCGTGAACGGACGCTCGCCTCGGATCACCGAGCGTACAGCGCCGGGGCGTACGATAGTCTCAGTGCATTAGAAGGACCACTCCTCTCTCCGCTCGCTCCCCGGCCTCTCAGTGGTCCTCATACCCTCTCCAGTGCACCGTGGAGTCATTTCGTATTCGTGTAGGTTATAGATATAGGACTACATGGATATTTAGCATCGGGTTGTCTCCTGCGGCGTCCGGACCTGTATTGGCTTTTCCCTGATTATTTGATATTATTGCAGCATTCTTCGAAGAAAATAGTCCAATCCCGGGTTGCTTTTAACTCACTTTATTTGTTATAAAGTAGGCATGTTTCGGTATGGTAACTATGAAGCTTAAGGGAGGGAATTGTATCTAACGCGTGGAGAGGAAAATACCGTGATCTACTTCAAGCCCCTGGGCTTAGGCCCGGTGGCTCTCTGCCGTCTACCTATTGATCTCTGGCCTCTTCACTTCGAATCCTCCGATAGAGGACGTCAAGTGGGCGTGACCTATTCAGTGGGCGTGGCCGGGGTGACGTAATGGCTTCGGCTTCTTCACCTATCTAAAGGTGCTGCCTTCTGTGGAGGGAGCAGCCTTCAATAAGGTCTTGCTCCCCTTGTGGCTATGTGAGGGTAATGCAGCTTCTCAAAAATACTTAACAATATACATTTAGACCCACCTCAAGGAACGTTGTGCCCCGACTGGATGACCGCGTAGAGCGCCCCGCTGGGGAAACGTCCTCTTAAGGTTGGGGCGATCGATAAATCAGTGTGAATGGGAAACTACTGAGTATTCACAGAGGCACTGTTTGACATGAGCGAGGAGCTACTGCCCATGCTCCAACCGTGCTCAAGGCAGCGAACGTTAAAAGGACGTCTTTATGCATCATGCAGAGGGGGATGTGTGTGAGTTATCGTTATACACGATAGAAGAAGGAAGTGAGGTCACTGGAATGAAGTAAGGTTGCATATTAGCTTTCTCTCAAACAACGTGAGGGAAATTGATCCAGGAACGTGCCAAGCAATTCTGCTTTTCATAAAAATATACAAGGCATTCGAGAATATTTTCAGCTGGGCAGGGTATAAATGTTTTATTGCACTGGACTAAAATAAATCACATAACATATCTAAAGGGCGCTTTTTTCTCATTGGAATACGGGATATGCTGGAATAATGATAACAGTTGCTTGATTTCTGCATAGTTTAGGTTGTCGATGTGAGAGATATGAGGGGGTTTGGCTCTGGCTGTGAGACTCACTGAAGTCTCATAAAAGGAAAAGCAGAATAGAAATATGGAAATGTGCCTTGCATATGGTCAGATGTTCAAGGCATCCTAGTCTATGGTTGGTCTGTCTTACAAACTACTGTAGTTTGATTTATTATTCCTTTTGGTAGTAAGTCGAGCACGGATTTAGATTTCTCACAATGCTAATGAGTGTCCCTCTTTACATTTTTATCAGCGGGCAACGGCCCAAATACAAAAATTTGTTTTAAGAGGCATGTCAATGACAGGGGAAATTTGATACAAGTAGCAGAAATATGCCCGACTGTTGCCTTTCTTCGAAAGGCATTCACGAAAAAACGCCTCTCCGGATGTCGTGACGGAGATTCCGTTTTCCGTGTCCCGCGACATCCGAGTAACAACGGCACGACCCAATTGATTAACGGCAGATCATTTTACCCAGCATGCACCACAGCGGGGCACTCCTGATGTATGTCCTCTAATTAGAAACAGCCATCTAACGAGCCTCGTTTGGGCTCAGAGAACTAATAAGGGGGAATGTGCCACAGAGGTGAGAGACCATCTGGCAATTACCCAAGCTACCACACAAGCAGAATTTCCTCTGAGTGTATCCCAGTGTAGGGCCAAAGGGGTGGGCGGGGCGGGGGGGGGGGGGGGTTGCTTACGAAAAGACATAGTTAAAGTCTTCATTGTGATGAATGTGAACCCCCATCCCCCCCCCCCACCCCCCTCTACCTCAATTGATGAAGAGTGATCAGAGGTGGAAGTCTCCCACTGTGGGGGTGTGCTTGTTGTGGGGGTGTCAGGTCAGGACCGACGAGGGCTAATGGGGAGATGAGACACATCTTTAGCTGTGGCACTAAGTGGAGTCCCCCACAGGTTAAACCCCTCCCCTCCACCTCCACCTCCACCACCACCACCACCTACCTGTTCAGAAGACCATACACTGACATCCTGTTGGAGTGTGTGTGTGTGTGTGTGTGTGTGTGTGTGTGTGTGTGTGTGTGTGTGTGTGTGTGTGTGTGTGTGTGTGTGTGTGTGTGTGTGTGTGTGTGTGTGTGTGTGTGTGTGTGTGTGTGCAGCTGAGCCTGCCAGCTAACACCAGCCGTTACCATGGTGACTGCCTTTACAGCGCTCGCTATGGTAGAACAAAAAATAATCTTTAGTTCTTTTTTCCGGCCGTCACTAAACACTTCTGCATCCGTAGCTCGTGGTTTGGAGTGCACACTATCAAACACTGTGGTCGTTGTTCTTCTCTGTGAACCCTGACACACACACATTCTCCTCCATCAGACAGAGAGAAGGACAAAAATTTGTCGTCACGTGGGCACTGTTGGGTGTCACATCCCCTACACAGCTCTAACTGAGATTACCATTTTATTAATTACCTTATTGGCATCCAATTCACTTCCACCACAAGACACCAGGGCCAAAACGTCACTCCGAATGAGCTGTTACAGCACACTTTGCTGCTCCGGCGCTGGTCCAAGCCAGCCTCCTCCAGACGCCCTCCAACATGCCAGCCTGCTTAGATGGAGCCTGAGGTATTTTCCACAGTGTGGTTCCATACGCTGGAGTGTGTAAAGTGTTTGTAATGTGTGTGTTGTGCACAAGTTAAGAGACTGTTTTTAAGCATTGGGTGTTTTATGTTAGACAGGTCATTAAGGAGCAGGTCAGGGTGAGACAGTTTATGCAGAGACAGGTCATTAAGGAGCAGAGCAGGGGTTAGACAGTGGATACAGAGACAGGTCACTGAGAAGCAGGTCAGGGTTAGACAGTGGATACAAAGACAGGTCCTTAAGGAGCAGGTAGAGGTTGGACAGTTGATGCAGAGACAGGTCGTTAAGAAGCAGGTATGTGTAGGTGAATACACAGACGCGTCAATGTGAGGGTGCAGAGATTTTGGTTGTTTGTAGGAAGAATTGGGCTGTTAGGCGATCAAACCAAGGAAATCTTGTTGGTCTTTGAAACGCTGGCCAAAGTGATTTTCATTTGTTACTGTGTTCCCTTAAATCATCTGAAACCTTAGAAGTAGCTTCAGTAAATCGATTAAATACTAATTAAAAAAAAGTCTAAGATCCGTCTTTTGCATCTGGGATTAAATTCATCTCTCGAATCCAATAAAAATCCTAACTCAATAAGTCTCTAACCATTTTGTACCTCTTTGCTTTACTTCAAACAACAGTAATACATTAGGTAAACAAACATTCCTCCTCATAATCCTGGTCAGGAGTCTCTGAAAGTTTGTTTTTCCCCCCTCGCTCCATCCCTCCCCAACACTTTATATTCTCCCCCCTTACCTCTCGTGTTAATTGCTATGGTAACAATTTCATTCAGAGCGCAAGTGGGAGAAATAAATGTGGACACACTTTTTCAACGGGGGCTTTGTCGTGCACTATGCAAAGTGTATTCAGTTATTTATATTTTTTGAGAGAGCGGGAGAGATAACCACACTGACGGGCCAACAGTTAAGTCAGTCAAATCGCGAGGCCCGCTGCATTTATTGTTGTCGCTTTAATTGGTTGCATCTTGTGCCTCCGTCGATTCCCCGCCTGTCCTCCTCCCCCAGAGTTCTGTCGGGCGGTGAGAGCTGCCACTCAGAACCTCTGTGTACACAATTTGTCCTTGGGTCTTATGAGGACCACAGTTTTGAATACCATCCTTGTGAGTTCCATGCTTGTGAGATCCGTGCTCGTGTGTTCCATTGCTGTTGACTGCTTGTGAGTCATGCTCGTTGGTTCCTTGCCTGTGAGGACCATGCTTGTGGGTTCCATGCTTGTGAGGATGATACTTGTGAGGACCACGCATGTGAGGACCACGCTTGTGAGGACCACGCATGTGAGGACCACGCTTGTGAGTTCCATGGGTCTTATGAGGACCACACTCCTGAAAAGCATGCAACTCGTGAGTTCCATTGTCGTTGGCTGCTTGTGTGTTCCGTGCTTGTGTGTTCCGTGCTTGTGAGTTTCGTGCTTGTCGGTTCCTTGCTTGTGAGGACCATACTTATGAGGACCATCCTTGTGAGGACCATGCTTGTGGCCTTGTGAGGAGCATGCATGTGAGGATGTCACCAGAACGTCTAATATTTCCCCCAGATTAGAGCAGCACACATGTTTGACATGAAGACAAATTTACGACAGTAGGGAGCCCTTAATGAGCCAGTGGGATTGGCTTTGCCTCGGTCTCCACAAGGTACTACGTTTCCAAAGTGTCCCAATGGTGACATTGCATACCGATCGGTCTTCATCAGTATGAGAAGTACGATATATACTATCGCAACAGGATCGGGAACATATACACCTACAGTATATATTGGTATTTTAAGTGGAAGTGTGCCTTCAACTGTTTGCTTTTATAATGGTTCCCTTATGTCCTCCACCCCATATCCATACACATCTAGGCATATATATGGTCACACTGCAATATATAAATGCAAATAGTAGCTGTTTGACTGGCCGTTTCAATGTAAACAACCAATCAATGATATAACTGCCAATGCCATATAAATAAAGGGTTCAAAATGTGGCGTTGCATTAAAAAGCCTTTTTTACCTAAAATCCTTCCTGCACAAAATGTTTCATGGCTTTATTAGCACCTACCATGATCAAAGGATAGTACTTTAGTGTGTGTGTGTGTGTGTGTGTGTGTGTGTGTGTGTGTGTGTGTGTGTGTGTGTGTGTGTGTGTGTGTGTGTGTGTGTGTGTGTGTGTGTGTGTGTGTGTGTGTGTGTGTGTGTGCACCTATGTTTCTGCGTGCATAACGTGGGTGTGCCTCAACAGGCCCTTCCCCTGACATGCAGACAGATGCGGGCTGTGCTCAGCGGCAGACTGTCTGCTCATGGGGCGGGAGGTCCCCAAGTGGTCGTGGATATAATCAATGCAAGCCTCCCAGATGTGAAAGGAGCCACACAGTTCCTCTAATGGCTGGCCATTACCCCCCACTCCCCCCCCCCCCCTATTAACCAGTGGAGCGCATTGTGTTTGGTTATTTTGAATATACCACAGTGTGCTCTTCCTGTCCCTGCTGGAGTTAAGGTGGTGTTCTGTTAAGGAAAGTTTCAGTAGAGAAAGTGCACATGTATTTTGGTTATTGAATGAGTTGATATTTTAGTACCGTATGTGTACTGCATTCTGCCCTCGCCTCCCCGCTCCCCTTAAGCGCTCGCCTCACACACATGCTCACACAGGCACCTGCGTGCGCACACGCACGCACATTGACACATATTGTACTCATAAATATCCATTCACACACAGACATAACATACACTAACACCCAATAGGTCCATAATGGAAATAAGACAGATTTATTGTGTTTGAGCCCTTTCACATTTGTCAATAAAGAATTCCATTCAATCAATCAATATCATAAAAAAACGAATGTGAGAAAAAGTGTCCAATGTAGCACACATCCTTGTGCGTGTCTGTGTGTGTGTGTTTGTGTGTGTCACGCTCTCTACACGATAATGCTCTCTTTTCAACCTCACAAAAATATCAAGTAAAGGTGAATTAAGGTCTGACTGTATTTCATTTCAGCGCAGAGCTCAGGTTCCCCTTTCATTTAGCAGATTAGGATTTCGTTTTCTACTCTACTTTCCACAGTTTGGCTTGTTTCTCAGATCACAGAAGCACAGTTTTGGTTAAACCCAGTTACCTTTTATTGTTATACTCTTAAAGGATTATGCAAATCGTATCCGTTACAAACCTTACCAGCCTTTAAGTCGCTGCTCTTTACAAAATCACACTTTAGACGCCTAAGCAGCGTCTCGCTCAGACATTGAACACATGCACAGTGGTACATAAAGCGCTGTTGTGTTGACTCACATCGGTGTTATGTATATATCAATCGATATAAGTATGCAGAATAAACACGTGTGTGTGTGTGTGTGTGTGTGTGTGTGTGTGTGTGTGTGTGTGTGTGTGTGTGTGTGTGTGTGTGTGTGTGTGTGTGTGTGTGTGTGTGTGTGTGTGTGTGTGTGTGTGTGTGTGTGTGTGTGTGGGGGGGTGTGTGTGACCAGTCTTCCTCGGCTTTGGTTTACATAATGACATTATGTAGGACATGGGCTGCCAGAAGCAATTCTCTCTCTTTTCAGCTCTTCATAGAGTGAATGAAGTGGATCTATTTAAGGAATTGGGTTAGTGGTGAGGGGCAACAGCTTGATTCACAGAATCAACACATATTTGTTAGGATGTTTGTTATTTCTCAATGCCCCCCCTGCCCCCCAGGCCCCCCCTCATCCAGAGTGGTAGATTCTCCACATTCAGCTGCGGGCTTGGGTGCATCATACGAGAGAGGGAATGGGGTTGCAAGCTCTGCTTTCGAGGTTGCATTTGTCCTTTGAAATTGCGCAAATATGTTGTTTTTTTGTTTTTGTGTGCGGTTTTATTTTTAGGCCGTGGGTAGGTAGCCCTGTCAATGTTTTTTAGGTGGATGTCTCCTCAGCCAAAGATGTGGGCTTCAAAATTTCGCAGGTTTTTCCGAAAGTACAATAATAGTAATTCTAAAAGCAGGGATTGTTTTACTTGATAACAAGGCTGACAGCCTGTACCAGCGATGATACGAACACGACTGGTAAGGCTCCGACATGCACCTGTTCAGCCAAACCTAGTAACCACCGGAATAAATGTTGCATAGAAAAGAAACTATGAAGACAGCCACCGTGAATGATTTTAATTCACTTTAATTACTTCTCAACGAAAAACCAGAGCATTCACAGCTGAATGAATTCACTCCCATTATTCTCAACGTGCCGGTAAATTATTATTGGACGTGTCCTTGAAACCCAGTTGCAGGGTTTTTATAAAGTCTTTTAATGGCTCCCCCACAACGGAAGTCCGCAGCTGAATTACATCTGATAACATCCTCACCTCACACACTCACACACCGCACCATAATGAACACCGAATCACAGAACAGATGAAAAACAACTCTACCAGCCACCGTGTGTGTGTGTGTGTGTGTGCGTGTGTGTGTTTAAGCTTTCAAGCTGTGTGTGTTCATTGTGTGAGTCCATGTGTTTGATCTGCATGTGTGTGCCTGGTGTGTGTGTGTGTGTGTGTGTGTGTGTGCGTGTGCGCGTGCGTGCGTGTGCGTGCGCCTGCGTGTTCATGCGTGCAGCGCAGGTTAGCCGGGGGCATGTACCTCTTCAACATGACAGGCAGCGTGCGTTGTTAGCCACTGCTAACTATCCGTCTCCGGCGCAGCCGTGTGATTACGGCGCGGGCTCCAATCAGTAAGTGTCGCTTTAAATCAGGATTGATAAGAGATTATTCAAAGTGGCGAACCGCAGCTTGCGTAGGCGCAACAGCGAGTGGGGGGAACAGGAGCCCTTCTGAAGGCAGGTTTTCCAGAGCGTTCCAAGCGCTTCCGGTGGTGCGCTGGGGGGGGGTGGGGGGGCGGCCAGCGAGGTGGGCGGCTGGCCGCTCCTCTGCCAAAATGTGTCCACCATCGTGGTGGTTCTGTTACACAGCGTTTGAATGGCACTTGTACACGTCAATGTGAGGGGGGGGGGGGGTTTCCAAATAAAACCAACCCGAAGGATTCGTGGGAGACATTCTTTTTTACAATGGAGGGTTTTTATAGAGTATGCTTTTATCCAAAGCGTCGTGCAGTTTGTATGTCATGTCGGTAATGAGCAGGTACGGGGTCAGGGCATTTTGATCAAGGGTGCCTCCAGGTCGTAGGAGGCTTTCGGATTCGAACCCAGGACGTTTCGGCGCGAACACCAGTCGGTCCTGCCCCAGCTGAAAACTTTAATGGGGCCGCAAGTGATGTGTCTGACTTCATCTTGACTGACAGACAAAAGTGATGGACAGGTTGAACCCTTACGCATGCACCTCTCATCTAAACTCGTCTTTCCGCCGCGGTCTGTGAGGTCTCAGGTGAACACCATCTGGACCTTAATGAGAGGGTAGTCTCATTAGTGTGATGGCAGCCCAGCTCAAGGCAAGGCGTTTCACTTTCTTTTGCTTCGTATTTGTTTCGACCAATCATGTCACTGGAGGCGGTGATCTGTAAGTGCCTAATTGGCTAACGGCAAACACAAACCCAGCCGGCAGGGGTAAACTGTAAACAAGTGTCTGTAAAGGTTTCAAATAAACACAGTGCAAACGGGCCGCTGTAGAAACACACTTATTAAAATCCCCGCCTGGAAGCCTCATCCACTCGTGAGAATTTATTTCTTTTCTGCAGAAAGTCTATTTTGGTTTCCGGCCCAGGCTCTGTGCCGTCTCCCCTCAGAAGTTCTGCGATAAGATTGGAAGATTGAAGGATTGCTTGATCCCAGATTAATGAGGTGGTTTATTCGGATCACCTGCCTTGGTTTCACGTAACAGCCCCCCAATTAAGTGTATATATTAGACAGTTAAGTGCTCAATGGAGGTTAGTGATATTTCCCTCCCAAGGCTTGATTACATGTTTCTGTTCATTCATTGATGTTTTAGAAATTTGGCTTAAAAGCTGCTCTCAAATCAATACAAGCAATCATCTGTAGTATTAGTTAGTTGTCACAGACCCGAGGTGGGGTCGATGTATGAGATTGATGGTCAGGGATGAACTGGGATTAGCAGAAGCTTCTAAACTAATGAAAACCCTCATGTCAGCTCCCATGGCTCGGTCGCTGTTAGTTGAGTGAATCAATGTTTTACTTAGTTAGGGGGTTCTGAGTTTGTATCCATAATAACACACCGGATTCCTGTTCTTAGTCTTGTTGGTATTATTTATGCGTCTCCCCTTGAAGGCCAATACAGTTGACCAAATTCTCTTTTTAATCCAATGATAGCATTAACAACAACACAACAGTAGTGTTTTAAAATAATGCAGCATTTTTATCTGACAATACATTTGGTTCATTAAGTCAGTCGCTCTGGAAGAAGGCTTACCCAACCACTTAATAGTATCACAGTAAACAGTACTAATGTGATGTACTTCTATGTGAGTTCGTTCTGTGCGCGTAATTGGACAGTTTTCAACCGCCTCCTCTCATCTCCAGGGCTGCGTTCCCCAGCGAGACGTGTGAACGAGTTCCGCCACTACATTCATCTCTGTGCCGGGTAATATCACGCATGGTTACACCCCCCCGCCCCCCGCCACCCCCCCCATAGCCCTTGACCCCCGGGCCGGACCAGGCCCTGGTGGCCTGCAGACCACCAGTCGTGCATCACGGACCTCCGCAGGGTCAAGTCAGACTGGGTCCGTTCGTCTCCTCCGATCATCCTGCATGACTTCCCCTCCGCTGTCGTCTCCATTTAAACCCCCCCCCCCCCCCCAACCACCACGCGTTAGTCCAAACAACCGGCCCCTAACTGGGCTGCGGGCAGACCGCAGGATACGTGCGATGGATTCGGACTGCTGGTTAATCATCGGCCATTTTGTATTTTTGTATTTATTTATTTATTGTATTTGTTTGATTTACTGCTGGCCCGATGAACTCGAAGCTAAGTGGACCATGAGGGGGATTGTCAGTGGCTACAGGGAAGAACTGGAGGGAGGCTGTGCTACCTACACCTGCCTGTTAGTCAAGAGTCTGACCCCCACCCACTGCTACCTTACCCCCCCTCCACTGCTCCCTCACCCCCCCCCCCCCCCCCCCATCTACTGCTACCTTTCCCCCCCCTCCCACTGCTCCCTCACCCCCCCATCTACTGCTACCTCACCCTCCACCCACTGCTCCCTCACCCCCCCATCTACTGCTACCTCACCCCACACCCACTGCTCCCTCACCCTCAGCCTGTGAGTCAGGAGTCTGACCCCCACCTGCTGCCTGTGTAGGTCTCCGTGGGATTATTGAGCGGTCGAACATCTCGCATCCAGCTTCCATGTTGCGTTTAGGGGGGAGCGGGGGGGAACAGCTTGGTTAAGAGGGAAACTAGATGTGTGTGTGTGTGTGTGTGTGTGTGTGTGTGTGTGTGTGTGTGTGTGTGTGTGTGTGTGTGTGTGTGTGTGTGTGTGTGTGTGTGTGTGTGTGTGTGTGTGAAAATAGAGTGGGAATGGGAGATGGAGTAAGAGAATGATTTCGGAGACGGAGTTAGATGGGGAGAGACCTTGAGGGAGAGAGAGGCAATCTAGAAACAACGTCCAGTGTCATGCTGGGCTGATATACCGTCTTTTTTTCCTTGCGAGTTACACAGCACCTTGCTTTCATTTCCGTGTACCTCTCCACCCTTGTCTTGTTTTCTTCCTCTTTCGACCCCCTTGTAATCTCTCTCTTGCTCCCTCGCTCTCTTGCTCTCCCTCTGTCTCACTGTGTCTCTCTCGCTGTCTCTCTCGCTCTCTCTCTCGCTCTCTCTCTCTCTCTCTCTCTCTCTCTCTCTCTCTCTCTCTCTCTCTCTCTCTCTTTCTCTCTTCCCCCGACCTCTCTGTGGCTTCTGTCCACCTTTCCCTCTTCTTCAACTTGTATCCGAAGGAAAATGACCAACGACATCCCATCCCAACCTGTGATCTGCCGAAGGCCAAAAAATAAATGAGTTTGATGGGCGAAACGGAGATAGAGAATGAAAAGAACGACAGATTATAAAGACAGGTCTAGAAATTTAATGAAAGCTGTGTCCTGTTATCTGGAAAGAAAACCATCAAATTCATGTTTCCAATATGTGCTCCATTTTATTTATTTCCTATTCATGAAGGCAGCATGTAAAATAGGATTGCATGGCCGTGTGGGGCACGATAGAAAATATCAGTGTGTGTGTGTGTGCGTGCGTGGTCGCCAGTATTATATATTGCAGCTCTTATATGAGTACTGTTTTTATGTACCGATGTGTTGCAATGGTTCCCTTCCTGCCTGATCCTCCTCGTTGGACCAGTCTCATTTGTGTACTTAGTCTTTGTGAGCGGGATCTATAGGATGTGTATAAGGTTGATGATACTTTCATCGTCATATGTTAAGAAGCCGTATAGCAAATCCAAGTAAACCATTTATTTAATCTTGAGTTGAAAATAGTAGGCCAAATCCTAATAATGGATTTAAGCCTTTACGGTCTTCAATTAAAGGTTTGTTAATCCCTTGTATAACGCTCACTAGGAGAGATTGATACTAAAGACAGCATGGGGAAAGATCCTTGGCTGCCTATACGCCTTATGACATTCCTGGCCGTGTCTGATTAGACATCGGATTGTATTATTTCTATCCCAATTTATTCTGCACCTTTTGAATTTATTTTAGTAGCCAAATTAGACCCCAGCTGTTCAATTATCTGTGCAGGTGGGCAATAAGGACCATCTTAAATGTGCAGTTTAAAAGAGAAAACACGAGAAACTGGGGCGAGATTGGAACCCAGCTTAGCATTCTGTCAGTAACACAGCCGAGGTTGACTTTAGGCCACCTTGCATGGGATTCTACCGGATCTCCCTTAGAAATATGGAAATAAGCACACAATATATTCCCTGCCGCCTTTTTAGCCTGTCTTGCGAGCGAGCTAAATGAATACATCGTCTCAGCTAAACAGTATTTATTATCATCACTCTAAAATAGCTGTAGGCTCTTTTGTTTGCTGCTGCTGACCCAGACAAATACACAATTTACAGAGGGCCAATAAAACGCGGCGTTCCCCTCACCTGTGTCTGAGCATATATGAAGGATAACTGGCAGGAAATGGGGTCCATTAAAGTGAGGTGTAGCGCCACTATAAGTTTGTCAGCGATCACTGACCTCGCTGGCTGTGAGACGGAGCTCTCGCTCCCTGCGACAACAAAGTGTTCTTCGAAACCATTTAGAGAGAGCAGCTCTGCACAAAGCTCATGTTAAGTGGCCGAAGGAAGTAGACACGCATCAAGAATACACATAGGCAAACAAACACACACACACACACACACACACACACACATACATGAGCATAGCCTACCTATAGAAACAAACGGACAGACAGGCAGTCACATGGCCCTAAACAAATATCCAAGCACACTCCTATGGTGTACACGTACACGTACAGACACACACACACACACACACACAACCACAGCCCTAAACACACATCCATCCACGCACACTCCTATAGCATTTTGATCTTGAGTTTTACCCACTCCAATTGTCTTGTAGACACACATATATACGCACAGGCACATATATACTGACACTCAAACAAGCACACACTCTAACCCTCACATACAGATTTATGATCAGAATGTCTTATCCCCTTGTGCATAGACACCCACACACACATACAGCTTCACACACACACACACACACACACACACACACACACACACACACACACACACACACACACACTGCCAACATACGTGTGCGGTGAAGGTTTACGAGGGGCTGTGTCTCCGAGGCAGAAGTCTCGGTATTGGGAGATGATCTCTCTGAGATGTATCTCTATAATAGCCTATAAACACGGAGGCCCTGGAGGTGCGACCGCCGCCCGGCGCCCCCCTGAAACCCGTTATTAAATTAAAGGTTCCGCCACGCTGCCTCGACTCCCCCTTTAGGCGCTGCGCGGAACTTATTACGACGGGGGATGGACTTCACCTGATCAATAAGTTACAACTCACTAGCTTCCTCCCTACCCTTTTTATACCGCCTTATCGATTTAGCAATCTGGATGTAACATGCTGTAATGTTGTTGCTGAGCCGACCCATATATTAATGAAGGGATACGCAAAGGAACGGAAATAATAGGTCGTAAAGGTTGTAATACATTCCATCATGGCACATTGATTTACTGTTAATAGCTTTGCTCGCACACAGCCCCACCAAACACCAATGTCTGGCAACAGTGGTTGGTGGTTGGTGCCTTGGTTGGTGGTTGGTGGTTGGTTGTGGTTGGTGGTTTTTGGCTGTATAGTGGGATGAAGTTTATTGTTGTCAAATCGGCCAACATCCCTGGTGTTGGTTGGGTCGGTGTATTTGGGCAAGTGTTCAGGGATCTTATCGGTGTCGACTTAAATATAGAATTCGGAATGTTAGAATAGATCGGAATCGTTACTGATGCTGTGAGAAAGTTGGAATAGAGAACTTCCTGCCAAATAAATGTGCTGGCATATCATCTCGGTCCCTCTGTATTTCATTGATGTCGTTTTGATGTTATCTGTGAAACACTGTCAACCTTGGGGATTGTAAAACACCTGAATTGATTTCAAATTAACTTTTGACGTTTTACATGAAATCATATAAACCGCAATGAGATTAGCGAAACCTCTCACAGGGAGGCTAGCGTTTGTAAACATGTAGCAGTCCAACAGAGAAAGGTGTGCGTTATCTTGGCTGTTTCTTTTGTTGTGTTACCTTAAATCCTCCATCCCTAAGCCGACATGGGTAGATGTGTAGCCTTGCCCCACGCTTTAAAGGGTGGGGGCAGAGTCTTTTCTGAACAGGTGGCTGCATGTGTGGGGGAATTTATGCAAGAAAGTTGTGTGGGAGGGTGGGGGGGGGTTCCCTTCCTTGCATGGTAAACATGCAGGCAAAGACGCATATATTCATAGTACATACATACTATATATAGTATGTATGTACTATGTATATAGACACACAAGAAAGAAAAAAACAGTGCATGTAGAAACAAATAGATGCACACACATGCATGCACTCATAGAGACACACACACATTCACGCAAACACTTGCCCAGCCACACGTGCATGCACACATTAACATACATTACAAACACAAACACATACTCATACAAATATTTGGGTTGCATTTATCCTTCATTTCCTTGGTATCTTGTTCTCAGCAGCCCCCCCCCCCCCACCCCCACCCCCCCCCATGACGAGAGCAGTTTATGCTTTAATTATTCATTCTGAAATATCAAAAGGATGTAACTGAGGTTTTTTTTTCCAACAGCACTTTCATGTTCCCAACCTGTGCTTAAAATGTAAGGAAGCACGCGACTGACGATGTGTCCCGGACCGAGTGCTGCTCAGGCGCTGGAACCGGTCGACGTCCACCAAACTCAGTTTAGCCAGCCAGCCCGAACTTTTGAGCGGTGAGGTCCCCACGTTTGCTATGTTTGTCTCCGCCTGGCCCCTGGCCGGTTCTGAATCCCCCCCCATGGGTGAACTTGCGTGTACAATGTGAACCCGTTTTACCGTCCTTTCTCTTTTCCATTCAGAGTGTGGGTCGCCGCTAATACATTCGTAGCACTGAGGACTCGTGTGCTTCATCACACAGAGAGAGCACTGACCTTTCAGCACCACGTGTGGTTTGAAATGAGACCGCACGGCGCATTACGGACCCTTTAATCCCAACGCCGAGTGCACTGTGATTACATTCCATGATGATTAGCTTTGTCTGCGTCATTATGACTGCATTATGACCTGCGTGTGTCATGTGGGCTCCAAGTGAGGTGTAGAAAACCCTGGTATTGTTGTGAATCCTGTAATGGAGTCCCGCGTCGGTGGGCTTAGAGCCAACTCCGCTATTATAATGTCTCATTAGCAGCTGCTCCATTCTCATGGATCAATGTTAACGTCGGGAAGCAATTATACATGGTAATAAATCCCTGGGTCTGTATGGACGTAGAGGACTAGGGAGACTGTCGATAAAGCCAAACGATACATTGGAGACAATGGCTACACTATAGGCTGGATACAAGGAGAACTAAATTGCACAGTCAAATAAACAATATTGATGTATAAAGAAAATCAGAATTCCCTCGGGTCTATATTTCTATGTTTCGGCATATGCATATTGTCAGTCTCAGAGTCGTGTATCACTGAAATATGGCATTTTCTCAGTTATTCGTTCATCGCATATCAACAGATGCGGCAGAGTTTGTGTACTTATTCTTCCCTGAGGGCTGCTGCTACACGGCATGCTAAGGCATATGCTAACATATTAGCCTGGATTTAAAAAAAACAAACAATGTCTCTGGAACCGCTGTTGGGGCGAAGACAATGGCGCAGAACGATATTTTATTTTTGTTTGGAAGATATAATAACCCTGCCTGAGGACATCTGCTCACTCCATTAGCCGTTTATTTTCTTCTTCTGCATAACAGCTTGAAGCAGTTCATACAAAGTGCTCAGAGGTTGGTATAAAGACACTGAGTTTTATTGACAGTAATTGGGGTATTGGTGGTGATGGCGTGCCCCGTGTGTCACCAGACATGTTAATACAACCGCCCTCCCTCTGGGGTTTCCTATTGAGTGGCAAAGTCACGCCCCTTCCGGTAGAGCTCATGGGACCTATGAGATCGAAAAATATGAATGGGTGTCAATGGAGAGAAGGTAATTATTTTCTGGTCCCAGTCTTTATATGCCCCGGATTACGCATATGTTGTTTGTGGATTTAAATGATTATTTTTCATGTCAAGAGTTTGAGTTTGAGTTAAAGGCTGTAGAGAAAACGCAATGAGAAAGACTACATGTCTCGTATGTGACGTCACGCTCCCTGCGACTGGTGTGGACGAGACCGACAATCTCCCCATCGGCATAACTGAAACTCTCCACGTGCCCCAATTTATAATGGTTTTCACCTCTTTCGATGCTTTTATCCTCCCCTTGGAAAAAAGTGGTGAAGGGGAGCAGAGAGATCGCCATGTCTGTACCGGAGTTCCAAGTGTGGGTGTTGACGTATATCATTCACGTCGAGAGCAGCGAAGAGCTGTAGTTCAAACTTCTTCGTGAAATTCTTTAGTTTTCTTTGCATGAAAAATGATCATTTTTATCCAAAAACAACATATGTGTAATCCAGGGCATATAAAGACTGGGACCAGAAAATAATTACTTTCTCACCATTGAAACCCATTCATATTTTTCGATCTCATTGGTCCCATGGGCTCTACCGGAAGGGGCGTGACTTTGCCACTCCATTGGTAGAGCTGTCAACGCCGACCCCTGAGACCTGTGGTCCTTTATCCATGGGGTGGGGTGGGACCAAATAATGTGTGTGTGTGTCTGACGTGTGCATTTGGGGCGACAAGCTTAAGACCACCATTAAATCTCCAAATGGCCTGCCACTCCCATGCTAATCACGTATGCATGATCACGTCGTCCCTGGTAATCAGTGTCATCAGTCAGGAGGTAGTTAGAGTGCAGTCCTACTCCTCCACCTAGCAGTAAACGTCATGCTGCCTGATTCACCAAGCAGCCATCTTTGTTCCAAACGTTAGCTGGCTGGTGGAACTTATAGGTTGTACCAGCGATTCTAGGCCGAAACATAAAAGATCACATTCATCTGATCGTTCCTCACGCAGGCGGGCTCTGTTTGTTTAGGATCTCGCTTTAAATACTAACAGAAGTGACGTCACAACCAATACAATTTATGACAGTTCAAACGAAGATGGACAGGCAGACAGACCGACAGGCAGACACACAGACAGACAGCTAGACACTCAGCCACACATACACAGACAGATAGCCAGACAGACAAATAGATAGACAATGAGACAATCCAACAGGCTGCAAACAGACAGACAGACAGAACAGACAGTTATCTGCATACGTGTTCAACTCATCCGTCCTGGTGCGGGGTCCATGTGAAGTAGTTCTGGAGTGCAGTCATAAAATGAACGATTTCATTACGTGCCCATCTGCCCAGTAGAAGCTGGTATGAACAGATGCATCTCTGGGCTTTTATGGGGATGGCGGCAGAGTGCTTAAAATAATGCATGAGGGCCTTTTCCACGAGTTTTACCAAATTAAAAGTACACCACTAAGATGGCTGAGAGCGTCTTTCATCAGAGTTTGAGAGCCTGTGTGCAAGGGCTGGGAACACAGAACGGGTTTGAAGATGTTAATGGTGTAGCTGCCGAATTCGGTGTTATCTTGAAATGCGCTTGGGTGGAATGTATGATATCAAAACCATAGCTCTGTTTCGGCCCTTGTCAAAAAAAGTTTTTTATTGTGTTAATATCACTGCAGAGGGAAATAAAGTCACCCGAATGTGAAGACGAAATAATGACGATTTGAGGGTCGAATTCGCTCTCCGTTTCATTTTTGAATCCATAACCAGTCAAAAGAAGACGAGGAGAATCGCTGGAGCGTCGCAACGCCCTTTGGGATGCACGGGCCCGCCTTTCCACTGAAAAGACGCGCAAAAAATAATGTCGGACCTAATTGATCCGTTTGATGTTGCGTCTCCTCACTTTAGCTCGCGGTTTCGTTCCCAGGTCTCCTGGAACGCACGTGTTGGCTGGTGTACGGCGGGAATTACATCACACCATTAATTCTTTGAATCCCATAAGCGCTCGAGAACAAGACAACACATCCCCTTCCACCGAGTGAGGCTCATTATTTCACTGACAGTGGCGTTGGATGAGAGCGGGGAAACAGGATCCCCTGCCAACTGTCAGAAGTGCTGGGATTCACTTTAAGTTAGCCGCCATCTTTCTTTTTCTGTTCTTCCTCCTACTTCTTCTACTCTCCTGTCTTTTCCTTTTTCATCTCCCTCTGTCTTTCCTTCTGTCTGTCTATGTGTCTGTGTGTGTGAGTGTGTGTCTGTCTGTGTGTCTCTCTCTCTATCCTTGTTCTTCTTTATCACTCTCTACCACGGCTGTCCCCATGTTTAGCTTAACTAAGCCGGGACGACAGGTGAGACAGTTTCAGCACATGCCAGTGAGAAGTTCCTCAGCACAGAGGAGCCCAACCTGCTCTACACAGCCATGGGTTTATGTCCCTCTCACGCTCCTGCCTCTCCTCTCTACTCACCTTCTCTCTTTCTGAATATCTCCCTCTCTCTTCCTTTATCTCTCTCTCTCTCACAAACACAGACACAGACCTTTCTCATCCACCGCTCTAATTCCCCACATCTCTCTCCCCTCCCTCGCTCTCTCCCTCTATCTCTCTTTCTCCTCTCGCATAGGGTACATCTCTATCTCTATATATCTCTATATATATATATATATATATATATATATAGAGATATATAGTGTCTCTCTTTCACCCCCTGTCCCTCTAATTCTTTCTCTCGCTCTCTCTCCCTTTCTCTCTTGCTTTTTCTCTATCCCTTTACACAAACAGTATACAGTTGATCTTTCCCTCTCTCCCTCCCCCTTCTCTCCGCCTCCCTCCTTCCCTCTACATCATCGTGAGAGATCATTTACAGTGGATGGGGGTTTCGTGGGGTTGATTTCACCTCAGTGGTGAGTCTCGACTCTCTCTTTCTCTCCCTCTCCCGCCTCTCCCCCTTTCTCTCTCCTCCCCTCCTCTCCCCCTTTCTCTCCCTCCTCTCCTCCTCCATCCCTCTCTCTGTCCTCTCCCTTTCTCTCCCCCTGTCCTCCCCTCTCCTCTCTCTCCCTCCTCCCTCTCTCTTTCTCTCCCTCTCTCTCCATCCTCTCCCCCTACTCTCCCCCTTTCTCTCTCTCTCTCTCTCTCTCTCTCTCTCTCTCTCTCTCTCTCTCTCTCTCTATTTCTCTCCATCCTCTCCCCCTTTCTCTCTTTCTCTCCCCCCTCTCTCCCCCTTTCTCTCTCCCTCTCCTTTCTTCGGTCTCTCTTTCTCTCCCTCTCTCTCCCTCCTCTCCTCCTCCATCACTCTCTCTGTCCCCCTCTTTTTCTCCATCCTCTCCCCCTACTCTCCCCCTTTCTCTCTCTCTCTGTCTCTCCCTCCTTTCCCCCGGTCTCTCTCTCTCTCTCTCACTCTCTCTCTCTCTCTCTCTCTCTCTCTCTCTCTCTCTCTCTCCATCCTCTCCCCCTACTCTCCCCCTTTCTCTCTCTCTCTCTCTCCCTCCTTTCTTCGGTCTCTCTCTCTCTCTCTCTCTCTCTCTCTCTCTCTCTCTCTCTCCCTCCTTCCCACCGTCTATGTAGGGCAGGCCCTGGGTTTAATGAGCCGCGAGCAGCTGACGCTCTGCGCTCCAACGTAGCCCACACAATCTTGTTAAAGCATGCAGCTAATCGGAGGAGGAAGCACTATTTGCAGGCAAGTAGGTCTTTCATCCTCTCCCCTCCTTTTATCCTCCTTTTGCGAGAGCACGCACACCCGTGAAAAATGGCAGAGGCTCCTCTCCTGCACACACGCACGTACACACGCACGCAAGCATGCACAAACACACACACAAACTACGCAAAAACACTATACGTGCGCACACGCACGCACACACACACACAAAAACGCGCACACGCACGCAAAAACACACGCAAAAACACACGCACCCACACACAATCAGGAGGGTAGTTAATAAACCTGTGTTCCGGGTTCCCAGCACCGGGGTGGGTTTTATTCATTTAACTTGGAATGTGTGTGTGGGAAATGAGAGGGTATTCTCTCGCATCGACAGAACAAGTGAAACCTCAATGGATTCTTCAATTAGCTGCAGTTCCTCCGCCGTGCCGGGCCTCAGCATGGGCCGGCGGGGCCGCTGCCAACGCAGCGCTGCGGAGCGGAAGGAGAAGCCAACAGCAGCAGCAGCAAACTTTGATTCATCAGCGCTGCCTTCATTCTATTCCAGAGCCCTCCCCTCAGATCCAGCGAGAGCACACACACAAACACACACACACACACACACACACACAAAAACATACAGACGTGTGTCTTCAAAAGCCACACACTGATGCAGGCATATAGACGTACCCACATGCACATCAGGGATGCTTTGTACAGGTAGGATTCAGATGATGGGGTTTGAACCCTCACAAATAGACTACAAAATGCCTACTATATAGCAGTCAAGTATGAGTATTCGGATGCAGACTAGGTGTGTGTGTGTGTGTGTGTGTGTGTGTGTGTGTGTGTGTGTGTGTGTGTGTGTGTGTGTGCGCGTGCATCTGTGTGCAAGTGTGTCACACTGGGCATGTGTGTGTCTGTGTTTATGTGTGTGTGTGTGTGTAACAATGGACGCGTGTGGGTGTGTGTTTGTGTTGTATATGTGGTGTGTATACAGAGATGGGAGGCCATGCCAGTGTATCCATGCCCTCCATCTTGTGTTGAACACATCTGAACCTCCTCCATGTTCTCTGTTACAGCACAGAGCTGCTGTCAGCGTTTCATCATTCATCATGAAAACACACAGAACAAATCCGGATCAAATCTCTGTGAAGCCGAGAGATCGACTCCCACGGTGTGCTAGTTTTTCCTTTGTCTGAAAGGATAACATACAGTACGGCTACTGATACGCCCTTAGACACGCTTACATGGAACAACAGTGCTCAGGAAACCAACAACATGGAAAAGAACACAGAAAAAACATGGATAAACCTTTCCAATACCTGTCTACTTATAGAGATCAACAGCAAGGCTGGTCATGTGATTCCGGGTTTGAATTAAACCGTTGACTGCGCGTGTCGTGCTACAGGTGTTCCTAGGAATCGTCTCGCTGTTGTTTTCTACTTTCTTATCCTTAAAAACAGTACGTGTGGGAGGACGTTTCTTGAGTTAGGCAGGAAGCGGTCTTTAAATGCAGATTTGTCTGTGTTTGCTGTTTGAAGACGCTCTGTGCTATGATCCTGTCATGTTGGAGGCGCGCGCTATGTGCACGGCTTTCCGTGTGCATCGTCCATGAGCTAAATATGTGCGCGTGCTTCGGGTTTTGGTTGATTTGGCAACACTGCCATCTCATGGCAGTGGAACAAAAAACAACAATTTAGGTTTCTTTAATGTAGAATAATGTAAAGAAACGGAAAACGCTTTGAAGCAGTTCAACAAGATCAACCTGATCACAACTTAAAGTAATAACTATTTGAGCTATTTGAATACGATGAGTCATAATCAAATAACCATTTGTATTTTAGCAAACATATCCTGGCTGTCTTCATCATAATAGCTGATTTCTTATATAACTGCTATTAGACTTATGGTATCATTTGAATATTTTTGTGAATGATACAGTTTTGATCGAATTGAACTCCTATGACACACACAGCACAAAATATTTATGTTGACACGGTTATGTACATAATCCATAGACAAATATCTGCATGTGTAGCATAGACGCATACGTCTGTCTCTACTCTATATATTTCCATTGAATTTTTGCATGAATTTTTCAATATTTTATTTCATTCGGGACCTCCGTATCTCGTCCCGTCGTCTATTTCTGGCAGGCCCCCCCCCCCCCTCAGGGAACCTACCTCTTCTGAGGCTCTTCGCTGAACTGTGAAGAGATAAAGTGCAAAGGGGCGGGAAGTGGCGCTCAACTTTCCTCAGAGTGATGAAACACCCCTTTTTCTCTGTGTGTGTATGTCTCTGTGTGTGTATGTCTGTGTGTGCATGTCCGTGTGTGTGTGTGTGTGTGTACATGTATGTGTGTGCGTGTGCCTGTGAACAGAAAAGAAAAAAAACCTGACTCACAGGAATCTAAGCCCCTCTCTATCCCCGCGACGACCTCCGCTCTCCTCTGATCCCCTCCTCTCCTCTCCTCTCCTCCTTCCCTTACTTCTCTCTACCTCAGTCTGACAGCTCCCGGCTCCTCCACCCCCTCGCCTCTCCTCCCCCTCTCCTACTTTCCCCTGGTGCTCCGCCCCTCTGTCTCCTTCGTCCCTTCGGTGTTCCCTTTCGCCGTCTCCGGCAGGCGGCGGAGAAACCAGAGCCAGACCGTCGCTCTCTGAGCGACGGTCTGGCTCTGGTTTCTCCGCCGCCTGCCACTGCTTCTCGTACCGCCCCCCCCCCCCCCCCCCCCCCCACGCTCAGCCGGTACAGCAGAACCACCAGAGCCACCACCCGCCGGTTCTTGCGGGTTGAGGCAGATCACGGGCTGGTTCGGCCGTCCTCATGGCGGATGAGCAGGCAGAGGCAGGTAGAGGAGGAAGGGGCCGTCCTGGAAGATAGCCGTAAGCAGCAGGTTCCCCAGGACTCGCTGGTGCAGCAAGAGGCTGATGGGGGGGGGGGGGGGGACTCTGGCGCTCCCAGTCACGGTCACCTCCGTCCGGGGGGGGGGGTTTGGGGGCCAGGCCTGGGGGAGCACCAGGGGGAACTGCGTCAGTGCGTCAGGGTCCCAGGGGACGAGGCACCCCGATGACGACGGGCCGGTTGTCCCCGAAGTCGTCTATGGTGTTGACGAGATCCCGGAAGACCTCCCCCATGAGCAGCCGGGAGAGCTGGGCCCCGGGGACATCTTGGGGCATCAGCCAGCGGACCAGAACCAGTACGATCATCATGGTCTTCCCCAGGCCCAGAACCAAGGCCTCTGCCTGGGCGGGAAGGAGGTAATCAAACACTCGATTGGTTCAAAATGGTGCCAGTCGATGGCACCACTTGGCACACATTTAAGCCAATCAGAAACGGTGATTGCTGTGGCCTTCAGCAGACACTTTAATCCGAAGTGAATTCAGATACGTGTCGTTAAGGAGCAGGTAGGGCTGAGGGCGGCTCGCTCAAGGATGCCTACAAATAGGCTGCTGACATAAGGGGGATCAAACCCAGTACCTTTCAAGTCAAACCGCCTAGGACCAGACTTCCCTGGTGGTCTGATGTTTCTTTTAAATGGAAGGTTTGTTTTATTACATATACTTTCTCGAGGCAAAGCCTAATGGACGTTAATTATGCATTCACTTGTGGGTAATGTATGTTAACATTTTAGGCAAGCTTTTAGGGAAATGTTCAGTAGCCTACTTGGGTGAAATTCCAAATGATGAATAACACACAAGAATGATAAATACACAATATGAGCCAGAGCCTTCGCCTGTGATTTCATTCCTTGTGAATGAACGGCTCCACTCGGCTCAGTCTGTATTGACACGGCGCTCTTATCTACTATCGCACGCTAGTTAATTTGGTAATGTCCCAAAAAGGCTCGTCTTCGAGATGAAATGCCTGAGGCTCTGCCAGAAAGAAAATAAGAATGGTGATAAAGACATAAGGTGGTCGCAAGGGAACATCTACAGGAACGTGTGCTTTTGAGGTGCTTTTAAGAGTCCTGCATATCTTCACTTAATTTTACATTTGTGGTTATCTATTTTGACGCTATTTTAGCCTTACCAATTATTCTTCAAAATAACTACTTCAAGTGTCTCCCAGATAGGCCTGTTGGTGAGGTTATACCTATAACCTCTCAACCATAGTATTTTAACATTTTGTTCATATATGTTTTGACATATTCACCGTTTTTGTTTTCATTCTTTCTTTTATGGCAGTCAGCAAAGAACGGAGCTCCCACCCTACCCCTACCCACCAACACCACCACAAACACTACCAACACCACCACAAACACCACCAACACCACCACAAACACTACCAACACCACCACAAACACTACCAACACCACCACAAACACCACCAACACCACCACAAACACTAACAACACCACCACAAACACTACCAACACCACCACAAACACTACCAACACCACCACAAACACCACCAACACCACCACAAACACTACCAACACCACCACAAACACTACCAACACCACCACAAACACTACCAACACCACCACAAACACTACCAACACCACCACAAACACTACCAACACCACCACAAACACCACCAACACCACCACAAACACTACCAACACCACCACAAACACTACCAACACCACCACAAACACTACCAACACCACCACAAACACTAACAACACCACCACAAACACTAACAACACCACCACAAACACTACCAACACCACCACAAACACTACCAACACCACCACAAACACTACCAACACCACCACAAACACTAACAACACCACCACAAACACTACCAACACCACCACAAACACTAACAACACCACCACAAACACTACCAACACCACCACAAACACTACCAACACCACCACAAACACTACCAACACCACCACAAACACCACCAACACCACCACAAACACCACCAACACCACCACAAACACTACCAACACCACCACAAACACTACCAACACCACCACAAACACTAACAACACCACCACAAACACTACCAACACCACCACAAACACTAACAACACCACCACAAACACTACCAACACCACCACAAACACTACCAACACCACCACAAACACTACCAACACCACCACAAACACCACCAACACCACCACAAACACCACCAACACCACCACAAACACTACCAACACCACCACAAACACTACCAACACCACCACAAACACTACCAACACCACCACAAACACTACCAACACCACCACAAACACTACCAACACCACCACAAACACTACCAACACCACCACAAACACTACCAACACCACCACAAACACTACCAACACCACCACAAACACTAACAACACCACCACAAACACTACCAACACCACCACAAACACTACCAACACCACCACAAACACTACCAACACCACCACAAACACTACCAACACCACCACAAACACTAACAACACCACCACAAACACTACCAACACCACCACAAACACTACCAACACCACCACAAACACTACCAACACCACCACAAACACTACCAACACCACCACAAACACTAACAACACCACCACAAACACTACCAACACCACCACAAACACTACCAACACCACCACAAACACTACCAACACCACCACAAACACTACCAACACCACCACAAACACTAACAACACCACCACAAACACTACCAACACCACCACAAACACTACCAACACCACCACAACACTACCAACACCACCACAAACACTACCAACACCACCACAAACACTAACAACACCACCACAAACACTAACAAAACCACCACAAACACTACCAACACCACCACAAACACTACCAACACCACCACAAACACTACCAACACCATTGCCAACACCTCTAAACCCAGCCCACCCCCCTCTCCCCCCATAAAAAGAAGAAGCATCCTATTTCAGACAGCCAATTATTCTCATCACATATGCAAATCCCACATGACAGTGCAAAGCCTTCTCCATGAGGGGAGAACTTCAAAGTCTCTGAGAGTCGGGGAGATGGGGCGGCGGGGGGGGGGGGGGCGCGGGGGGCGGGGGGGGGGGGGGGGGGGGGGGGGGGGGGGGGGATAGACATGGAGAGTGAGGAAAATGTGAGACAGAGAGAGAGAGAGGGGGGAGAGATAAGGGGGAAAGAGCAGAAACAGTGAGTAAGCGAAAGAGAGAGTGAGAAAGCGAGGAGAGAAGGCACGAGGTGCAGGGAGGGAGAGAGAGAGAGAGAGAGAGAGAGAGAGAAGGCACGAGGTGCAGGGAGAGAGAGAGAGAGAGAGAGAGAGAGAGAGAGAGAGAAGGCAGAGAGAGAGAGAGAGAGAGAGAGAGAGAGAGAGAGAAGGCACGAGGTGCAGGGAGAGAGAGGCTGCCACTGTATGGCTGAGTTTGGGTAATGCTCGCTGCATGAGTGTGAGAGAGTGAGGAAGAGGATGCTGCTGGGTGCAGCGTGCTGTGCTGTTGAGCTAGCCTTGTCTCACAGACGGTGACGTTGGCTTATGTTTACTCAGCAAGTGCCACAATGGATTAGTGGGTTCAGCGGGTATGTGAATGAGTGACTGAATGAGTAACTGACTGACTGAGGGAGTGAGGGGGGGGGGGGGGGGGGGGTGAATGAGTGCGTTATAAGCAGAGAGTAAGTGTGAATGAGTGAGTAAGAAAGGAGAGAGTGAGTGAGGGAATGAGTGAGTGGGGGAGCCAAGGAGGGTGTGAATGTGAGCGAGCAGTGAGTGAGTGAGTTGGATGATATAGGGTTCGGAATTTAAAACAGAAGCATACTGAAAAAAAACACAGTTGCATTTCAGAGGAAGGGATTGGTTTTGGCAGAGGGAACAGAGAGAAACGTAGTTCTGGTCTTAAAGACAGCCTTACAGTAGAGTGGTCCAATTTTCTGATAATGTAAGTACTAACGTTAGGTGCCGTGAATACGAAAGCCGGCATCTTTACAAAGCCATATAGGCCTGTTATTATCTTACTGCAGAAGTAGCACCATCTTTCGTGAAATGTGTTATTGAGCTCGATTTTTTTTTTTAGGAGTGGTTCAAATTAAAGTCAAGGGATATCACTTGCCCGTAAATAATAATTGACACTAATGGGAACCAATCAGAAGAGGGCAATTACATTGTCAGTGTTCAGTGCCCTTCCTGTGGTTCCATTGCTCGTGTTGCTGAAGGGAATACCACTGGCCCAAGACGTGACTCAGCAAGCCGTGCGTTGCTTTATTTATTACAACACGACCACGAAAGGGAACTGCACGGCATGCTAACTGATTGAATGAACTCATCAACGGCCTAATTGTTCTATGACTCCTGCTTCCCCCAGTTTGTGGATTCATTAGCTGGGGATGGTGAGAAGAAGAGGACGAAGACGCTCCCGCCTCAGAACACTGTGAGTCAGGAACCCCACTTTGTGAAGGGCTCGTGCATCACGACCGCACATCGCAATGACCCGGCCTCCATTTATGAAGCATAGGAGTGTTAGTTTTTGTATTGGTAGCCAGGTTTTTTTGTACATGTTGTGTTAAGGAATTAATGGTGAAATTATTTGTCATGATAGGAAGATGTTGTGTTTGAACGTCCACTGAGAATTTCAGGTGAGACGTGGCAAAACAAAGTTGCAACTGCCACTGCGTTTTTTTCACTCAAACTCACACACACAACCGACATTTTCTAATATAAGAGATTACGCTTCGGCAACATCAACTTCTTTACCGCAAAAAAAATTGCGGTGAAGTTGAGCGATTAATGTTATTTTTCTAAATCCTGGACCAATGATGTGAATGGTCCAACTTTTCCACACAATCTCCTCAACTTTCTCCCCACATAACTCTGGTTCTGTCTCAGAAACAGACTAGATGTTTCAGACTTCAATTTATGAACACTCGACTGACGCATTACTGTCTCATCCTGGAACACATAAGAAGCTTGACTGTTCCCCTTTCATGAGTTCCCCTGGGTAAGCTAGACCAGGCTGTGTTTTATTACTCTCTAATATAATACCAGGAGCTTGCTGAATCTGTGTGTGCTGACATTGACTGTAGTAAGACTCTTATGATCTCATACCTTTTGTTGTAGAAATTATTATATTTTTGTTACTTAATTGGCAGTGTCTTTTCCCTCGACTTTGTTTATTGCTAAATGTTATTTCAGGAACTGTGAAAAGACATTCCTTAAATTATCCACACTGAAAAATGTCTTTCTTCTATATTTCATGATTGCCTGAAGTATGTACTGGAAATTGGACGACCTTAAGAAATGAACCAACCAAACTAATTAATAACTGGGGACAGGTAATTAGGGAAAGTCTAGTAGCTTGTGAGGAATCGCAGATATCTGGAGAAAAGTGTCAACCATATGATGTTATAAAATATAGAGCTGTTCGCTGAGAATTAGGTAAGAAGGATAGTTCACTGCTCAATGCAGCTTTGGAAGGAATGGTAGTCAATACATCTTCTTTAAAAACGGCCTATGAAATACCATGGAAACAATGTCACCCCTAATTAATTAAATGCTCACGGCACTTATTATTATAGTTGCTAGGATATTAGGAATAATAAACCGTCAAGGTATATTTATTACCCAAGTCACACAGTTGATTTATAAGGTATATATAAAAAAAAACATTTAAAATATCATTAATTTGAATATAAGGTTATCCACTGACATTTCTTCAGATAAGATCATTTTTTTATTATTCTCTGCTTCAAGTGGGCTTTTGTTTTAAGTCCAAATGTTGCTAACAGGCTAACGCATGTCCAAGTGATTCACAAATAATCTCTTTTTAATAAGACTGTTATCAGCAGGCAGTTAAACTAAATCAAAATGTATTTTATTAGAAATCACAACGTGGTTGTGGGGCATAAACAACAGGCCTAGTAGTTTAATCAAATGTAAGTGATTCAACATTGAGTTAACGTTGCTATGGCAACAGTAACTTAATGTTGAATAATTAACAAGCCAGACTCTGTTCTAGGACAACGGCACCAGTGAATTCAAAACTTTACGTCACACCCAGTTTAATCTGTGAAATTCATACTTTACTATATCATAGATCGAGAACAAATAAACGATAGGGCAAACAACATCAGTTGACAGAATCATTTATTAAAATAACCATAATAATCCTAAAAATGATAATTTGGGGGAGTGATTAACGGGGTATTTTCAGTGGATGTTTGGAAAAAAGTTCCTTCCTCGAATGTGTCGGCTCAGCTCTTTAGTGACAGAGTCGTTCGTTAACATATGGGGATAGACGCACACACACCCTGCACTAGAAAGACTGGAACTGAATGAGATAAAGTGGTTTCCTCTGTAGAAAGACACTGCTTGGCTCCAGGCAGCCGTCACTTCTCTGGTTGTAGTCCTTTGCCCGCATTTGATCAGTGGTCATGCCCTGTGTGTGTGTGTGTGTGTGTGTGTGTGTGTGTGTGTGTGTGTGTGTGTGTGTGTGTGTGTGTGTGTGTGTGTGTGTGTGTGTGTGTGTGTGTGTGTGTGTGTGTGTGTGTGTGTGTGTGTGTGCGCGGCTGTGTGTGTGCGCGGCTGTGTGTGTGCGCGGCTGTGTGTGTGCGTTTGGTGTGCATCCATCTGTGAGCACGCATGTGCATGAATTCATTGCGGAGGAAGTGGAAAACACGAAAAAAGCAAAAACTAAATAGAGATTTGAGTTGACCATCGACCTGAAGAGGTTTGAGCCTTCCAGTGTGTGGATGTTGAACCGGGCTTGAGTGTGTATCCATCCCTAAGTCCTCACTCAGGAGGTGAGGCGATAGAGAGAGGTAGCGCCTCCTATGGGGACCGCCTCACCCCCCTGCTCCCTGCTCCCCCCTCCCTCCTTCATGAGGATGTCACCTCTCCTGGAGCAGAACAAAGCTATCTGCCTGAGAGAGGAGGAGGAGGAGGAGGAGGAGGAGGTGGAGCAGCCCTGGTGCGGGTCCAGAAACTCAGCTTTATCATCAGAGTGACCAGGCTGCCACTAATCTTCTAGAGCAACCGGTTCTTCAACTTCTGTTCAACGGGGACAATATCCGCCTGTCCTTCTGGGCTCTCAACTACAACCAGAGTCTCAGAGAACTCTGAGCACGAGGAGATCACTGATTTGGGTGTGCTCAGAGTTTTGTGGAGTGTTCTGTGCGTTTCCATAGCCACGACCCGCCTTAAGCTTTTTGCATCAATTCCTGCTCAATTTTCCTGTGTGCCTTTAAAAACAATGATTCTATTTTTTTTGGGGGGGGTTGTGATTAAAATACAAAGAAATTCACTGTGTTTGTGCTTCGGGCTTTGGAGTACATATTTAGTTGTGTTTGCATGTCTAACGCTTACCTCTGTCTTCGAATAAAACATGCACATAGTATTTATCAAACCTTTTATACAAAGTGAGGTAGAGAGATCTTTTGGTTTCACACACAAAGTGCACTTAACTATAAGGTTCTTCGTATCCTTGTCTCTGACAAACTGAAAATAATGAGCGTATGCCCATCTTGCAAATGTGGAGTCCGACTCTGCTGCTGCTGACATCTTCTCCTCTAGCAGTAAGACGAAGTAAAAATTTGCGCGGGTTTTTTTCTCCTCTGCGAACCTCGCGGTGTTTGCGAATTTGTATAAAAACAACACACCAGTTAATTTCGGGTTTAAAATGCATTGTAACGCACGTTACTGAGATTTGTACCGAGTAAAATATTACTTTATTTTTTTTTACAATGCCTTACATTACCGCGTTACAGCAAAAAGTAATACATTACAGTAATCACATTCCTTTTATAATGCGTTACTCCCAACACTGAAAGTGACTATCATAAAACGTGCATGAATGACAATTTTACAAATAAATGAAAATATTATTGTGAAGAAGTCCAGCCAGGCCCAACGGCCTCTGCTTGAAGTTATTGATATCCGATAATTTTAACATTAGCTGTGTCCTTTAATCAAAGAAACCTTAATAATTTACATGTATCTAAATGCCTAATAGTGTTTCAGAATCCAATAGCAATCCTGCAGGCATTTTTTGTAAGCTTTGGGGTTTAGCGCAGCTTCTTAATGTGCAGTTGTTCCAATATTGATTTGAGCAGCCTCATTTGGAAGTCGCTTTGGGTAAAACCATCTAGCAAAAACGTAGTAAATGTAAATCCTGGCATCCAGAGAGATTTTTTCAGAGAGAGAGAGAGAGTGAGAGAGAAAGAGAGCGAGAAACACACACACACACACACAAGGTAGTGGTAGAAGTATTTTAATGGTCAGCAAACAGGCAGAACTGGCCAAGGGAAGACACTGTTCTGCATCCAAAACGAAGAACTGAAAAACTGTAAAAATGAGATAGATTAAAGAATGATAGGGCTGGGGGGTGGCGGGGGGGGCGAGGAGGGGGCACAGGCATGCAGAGTTGTAACCTCATTGTGCCACTTTTATTTTTGAAGGACGACTAGAGAAGTGTGCGTGAGGCCCAGGGACGTGAGGATGGGGCCGGCGGCCATGACGGTTCTGAAAGCCACTATTGAAAGTAAGTTGAGCCAAACTGGAGTCTAACGAAGCTTTGAAAAAAGTTGTGTGACTCGTCACTGGGTTGGTGTGCGTGTATCACAAATACACACACCGATCTTGCATATATGTGGTGTATACATGTGCATATTTATGAGGAGCTGAAGCAGAGTGTGTCTCTCCCAGAGTCCGTGTTGTTCGGTTAGTAGCGTTCGATGTAGCGGTGGGTGCCACCTGAGTGGCGTGCAGCAGTTAAGAGTCAGGCCGGTTGGCCGCGGTTGCCGTGCGTGTCGTAGCTAAGGAACACAACGATGACTTGCAGGAGAAGTCTAGACAGTCGAAGTTCAGTAGGTCTGGAGCCCATTAGGTCGGAGTACCCACCAGGGGGGCTGGGCTGGGCAGGACCACCCCACCCGAACCCATGGCACCCTACTGCCCTGTGTCTAATGCTCAATATCATCCATCGTGTGTTTCAGTGTTGGAGTGCGTCTGACCTAACAAAGTGTGGTTGATCAGAGGTGGGAACCAGTCTCGCTGTCTGTCCGCTTCCTCCCGAGGCCTGGACCTCTGTCCTTGTATCTACGCAGCCTCCCCCCTTCCACTGCTCCCTCTCTCTCTCTCCCTCCCTCCCTCCATCCCTCCCTCCCTCGATGTGCAGCCACTGACAAGAGAGACCACCACGGAGCATCTCTCTCCCTCTCTCCCCCTCTCTCTCTCTCTCTCTCTCTCCCTCCCTCCATCCCTCCTTCTGTGTGCAGCCACTGACAGAGAGACCACCACGGAGCGTCTCTCTCCCTCTCTCCCCCTCTCTCTCTCTCTCTCGCCGCCTCACATGGTGTAGGCCACCCAGTAGATCACGTTGACCACGGCGAAGGTGAAGGGGAAGACGGCGCGGGCGTAGATGTCGATGGTGTCCGCGTCGATGGGCTTGCAGACGCACTTGCCGCAGCACTTATTGTCCTCCTCGCACTCCTCCGGCTGCCGGGACCGCCTCCTCCTCTGGGGCTCGGCGTCCTCCCCGGCCCCGCCCCCGCCCCCGCCGCCCTCCATGGGGCTGTCGGTGCCCGGGCGCTGGCTGCGGCCGTGGCGGTTGGAGATCAGGACCCCCTGGTTCATGCCGGTGACGGACAGGGAGAACAGGACCATGGCCTGCTTGCCATTCTTCACGATGGACTAAGGGGGGGGGAGGAAGGGAGGGACAAACAGAGGGAGGGAGGGACAAACGGAGGGAGGGAGGGACAAACAGAGGGAGGGAGGGAGGAGGGAGGGACAAACAGAAGGGGGGAGGGACAAATGGAGGGAGGGAGAGACAAACAGAGGGAGGGAGGGACAAATGGAGGGAGGGAGGGACAAACAGAGGGAGGGAGGGAGGGATAAAACAGAGGGAAGGAGGGAGGGAGGGAGGGACAAACAGAGGGAGGGAGGGAGGGATAAAACAGAGGGAGGGAGGGAGGGACAAACATAAGGAGGGAGGGAGGGAGGGAGGGACAAACAGAGGGAGGGAGGGACAAACATAGGGAGGGAGGGTGGGAGGGACAAACAGAGGGAGGGAGGGACAAACAGAGGGAGGGAGGGTGGGACAAACAAAGGGAGGGAGGGAGGGAGGGTGGGTGGGACAAACAGAGGGTGGGAGGGAGTTAGGGACAGAGGGAGGGAGGGAGGTACAGAGACGGAGGGAGAGACGAACGGAGACAGAAGGAGGGAGGGAGGAAGGGAGGGAGTGACATAGGGAGGGAGGGAGAGAAGGAGGGAGGGACAAACAGAGACAGAGGAAGGGGCAAACAGAGATGGAGGAAGGGAGGGAGAGAAGGAGGGAGAAACAAACAAACAGAGAAAGGGAGCAAGGGAGGGACATGCAGAGACAGAGACGCTCAAGTCAGGTCAATTCGACTGTGTCCAGCTCTTAATCACCGTTGCAGTCAAAGGGCTTCACGGGTGCTCATTATGCCATAATTTGGGTGACAAGGAAAAGCTCAGGGGAAGAAGCCTTGAGAATTAACATAGCAGAAAGATCCCTCCTTTCAGAGATGTTTAGGAGTACTCTGCTTCACTGGTTATCCCATTTGATCGCTTTAAATACAACGATGTGCAGAACACACACTGGGCAAGTGGTATTTACTGGCATGGTTGGTTGCTGGACACCCGAGTTATATTCCTATTATTAAGAAAATAGATAATAGGCAAGATACGCACGTATGCAAGTGAAGCTGTGGCTCTAAATCCAATTTTCAGTGGTATACCAAAGGGAATATAAGCAGGGGATAATTCTTTCCAAACATGTCCAGTGCATGCATGCCTGTTTTCTTTAAGATAAATATTTGCTTTATTATAGAGTTAGATAGAGGGGAAGGTATGGTAGATCGAGGGGAGGACATGCAGCAAATGAACAGGGGAAGGATTCAAACCCGGGCCGCTGTGTTCAGGACTGTGCCTGTTTGATACCCGCTCTAGCCACCGGGGGGCGCCCCCCCGCATGGGAGTTCTCTTGTTTCCCCCTGTATTTTTGTGTTCCCCCTTTACCTCCGAGCCCAGCTTGTTGGCCTTGCTCTTGGCCTTCTCCTTGAGTCTGTAGTCGGCGTTGTAGTGCGCGAAGGCGTACTCGATGAGTGCGGCGAACACAAACACGTAGCAGATCCAGAAGTACACGTCCAGCGCCTTGATGGCCGACGCCCGTGGCAGCGAGGAGCGTGCGCTCACCATCAGCGTTGTCATGGTGAGCACCGTGGTGATCCCTGCAAAATCGTAAACATGTCAGCCCGATTGTAATCATGCTGCCGTCAATCAGCCTAATGCTTATGTGCTATAGTGCTAATTGGGTGAATGCTAATGCTATTGCTAATTAGGGCCGTGCTGATGAAATAATGCTGATTGGGAGTGAATGCTATATGTACCCAGGATAGTTAGCATTAGCGTTATCATTAGTTCACTAATTCATCAGATTCCACAAAGATGGAATAAAACAGCGGTTACCTAGCGACACCCTCGCAGGGACAGCTGTCTGGCTGATCCAGAAGGAGACCCAGGACATAGCCACCAACAGTATAGACGGCATGTACGACTGGATAATATAGACGCCTCGGTTACGTCTGAGTTCAAAGCGAAGGCTGAGCCGTGGAAATCGCCCCGCTATAAAACAACAATAATTAATTAACAAATATTACAAAATTTGTCAGACACTTAACATAGCATTATACTGTTAATATCCTTGAAGCTCTTCATGTATTTTAAATCCAAACAAGCTAATTAACTTGGATTTATCCATAAATAGAAGATAAAACCAGAATCAAACGAATGTCTAAATAATTCATCGGTAATTCATCAGCGAAAATATTCGCAGACAAAAGAAGTGACAAAAAAATATGTAAGGCCAACTGTATTTCCCGAAAATCCTTAGAATAATCAGTTAGCTGCTGGCTTGTGCCCTAAGTGGCCGGAGGAAACAAGACAGAACGGAGCAATGTACATCCCTTCACAACGCCTTAGCCTGATCCCGCCCGCCCCCTGCAGTAAGCCTCATACACATTATGCATTCTGTCTCTGCAAAGGATATGATATATAGACCAAGGGAATAGACTTCTAAAGAGGACAATCACACTTCAAAAGGAATCTGCACTCATTCAACAGTTGTGCTCAGAACACACAAAAATATACACACACACACACTTTTTGGTTACATTTAAGGGATCTTTTGGGGAGCTCACCGGATTTGAAGTTAAGCATTTCTGTGACAAAGCGGTAGTCCGTGATGGTGAACTGGGACAATTCCAGTTTGTCCAGGCCGTGGATGTGTCTCTGGCTCTCTGACCAGTGGTAGACGATGTCCTCTGAGGAGTAGCCGTCTTGAGAGAGACACACACACACACACACACACACACACACACACACACACACACACACACACACACACACACACATCATATATGTAGCCAATGCCATACATATATCCACACACACACATATACACATCATCATACAAATAAAAAGAGATATGCAAACACACACGCACACAAATCATATATATATATAGCCATACAAACAAACACATAAATATGAAAATATAGATGCAAACACACACACCCACCCACACACAAATACACACACACACACACACACACACACACACACACACACACACACACACACACACACACACACACACACACCAAGTCAGACAGCAGGACAGAAAACAACACTTTTAATTGGGCAGATGTGACAAATGGCTGTGCCCAGGGTATTGATCACCACACAGCGGTGTCTTCTGAGTCTCAAAGCTCTTTTAACCAGACTCCTCTGACTCCTCTCTCTCTTACTAAGGTGCCTCGCTTTGACGAGAACCCTGCATTGATTCGGTCAAACGTTGTAAATCCTGAACCCGCTAAATGGCCAAAATACACGTGAAGCGATAGGGTTGGGGTTCACATATTAATGTGTTCTATTCTCGTTTGTCGTCCAAGCTTTGACTTATTAGTGTGTCGTGTCGAGCAGCCAGATAGGATGGCAGCAGAAGACTGAAGCAGAAAGAGCCTTTATTTGTGTACGTAATTAGTGACTGGCGTCCAAAAGAGAACGACAAACAGATAGGCCAGGACGAGAAAGATAAAGCCATGAAGAGTCCTGTAGAAGACACTTTGATGTAGCAAACCTTGATTGTGTTTCTTGTTTTTGCCTTCTTTGGTACTACTCTTGTATGCAAAGCCACTTTGTCTTATTTTTGCGACTGCAATGTGTGCGGGGCCAACTGATTAATGGATGTTTGTTGTTTCTGCGGGCGAGATTTAATTGATGAAAGGAAACATCTATGCAAATAAAGTTAAGCAAAAACAGCGAAACATCCTGCTTGCATTATTGTCTTACACGTGACTATGAACAGACAGAATAAATCAGAAACATCGAACAGGAAGAGAAAGATGTAGCCATGAATAGTGAAACTTTCCTGTTACATTAGTGTGGTACTTCAGTGACTATCAACCGATAGAAGTGGAGCAGTGGGGCGTACTCACAGCTCTCGAGGTCCAGCATGCACTCCTGTTCGTCCATGGGGTACTTGGTCAGGTCCATGTCACAGGCCACCGTCGACGTAATGCTGGGGAGGGAGAACCTTAGGATCACGCTAACTGTGATGTGTGGTCCTTTTTATCTTAAAGGTGCTGTAGGTAAGATTAAAGAGCGGATGATTTGAGTGTAATTGATTCGAAATGTCTCCCAGCTGAAGAATTCTTGGGTTTGATGCTCAACGAAGAGGATTAGCTGTATACGGTCTTTTAATGTGGTGGTTTGATCATTGAGCTCCACTCTGGAAATAAGCGTTTCAAGTGCTGACCTCCACCAGGATGTTTTATGCTTTGTAACCCCAAGTCAAATGAAATCACGTCAATGTCAGCACTCTACCTTTACACACACGGCCGACCTGGTCCGAACTCACATGAATGTCGAAAGAAACACTACTGTACTGCTATCAGAACTGAGAAACGACAACGTCAACAGAATACGAGTCAACCTCAATAAATAACAATGTGCACCCTTCTCCCTCTCTCCAGCCCCACAAGCTTCTCTCTCTCTCTCTCTCTCTCTCTCTCTCTCTCTCCGCCTCTCTCTCTGTCTGTCTTTATCTCTCTCCCTCCTCTCCCTCTTTCTCTCTGGCTCGCTCCCTCTTTCTCCTTCCTCTTCCCCTTCCTCCCTTCCTCCCAATATGTCTCCCTCTCTCTCCCCTCTCCCCTGTCAATCTCTGTCCTCCTATCTCTCTAGCTCTCTCTCTCTCTCTCTCTCTCTCTCTCTCTCTCTTTCTCCCCCTTTCTCCAGCTCTCCATCCCACTGTCCCTCCCCCCTGTCTCCCTTCCTTCTCTCCCTCTCTCTCCATCTCTCTTTCTCCCTCTCTCCCTCCACCCCCCCCCTCTCTCCCTCCCTCCCTTCTCCACCCCCCCCTCCCACCCACCCCTCCCCCCCCTCTCTCCCTCCCTCCCTTCTCCACCCCCCCCTCCCACCCCTTCCCCCCCCTCTCTCCCTCCTTCCCCCTCTCCACCCCCCCCCCCCCCTCTCCCTCCCTCCCCCTCACCCCCCTCTCTCTCTCCACCCCTCCCCCTCCCTCCCTCCCCTCCCCTCCCCTCCCCTCCCCTCCCCACCCCCACCCCTCCAGCCCAGCGGGGGGGGTGCCCACCGGCTACTGTAGAGGATGACCCCATCAGGCTGCAGGCGGATCAGCTTGTTCTCCACGGTGACGTCGTGGAACCAGGCCGACTTGGCGTTGACGATGAAGGTGTCGGGGAGCCACAGCTTGTCCACGAAGCGGCTGTCCAGCCCCAGCGTCTTGTTGGTGTGGTTGTAGGCCAGCCGGTCGTCCCGCCAGCTCTGCCGCAGGAACACCGTCATGGTGTAGTCCTGCCGGAGGAGGTGGGGGGGGGGGGGGAGAGGGTGAGGGGTAGGACAAGGTGGGAGTGTTTGTACACACACTCACACACACACACGCACACGCACACACACACGCACACGCACACACACACACACACACACACACACACACACACACAGCCACTCTCACGGTCACAACATGCAGGACATTGGGAAAGGGGAAACCTATTTTGTTTTTTTGGTTAAGATCTTACCGGCCAAAATAATCATAATAAATGTGAAATACTGAGCTGATGAGTTGCAAGGTCTAAGAAAGGCCAACATTATTCAGCATCAAATCATTATCTTGCGATTCAGCAAATAATATATTGGTGTCCTTAAGAGGGTCTTTTCAGGGTGAAGCGTTCCTGTGCTAAACTTCCAACGACACGCTGTGTGGAAACACAGATGCGGGGTACTTTACCATGTTGGCCTCTGAGATGTGGTCAATGCTGGCCACCTCAATAGCCATGGCCACATTCACCGGTGGGCCTGCAGAGAGAGGAGTGAGACAAACAGCACCAGCCCCTATCCCCTCCCCCCAAAAGCATGTGATGTTCTCCCGATGTAGGACTCTAACTTACAACCCCAAGGTGCTCAAGAGCGCCTTTCGAGATTGTAATCAACTAAGTTGACCATGCTAAGCTAGCGAGGGTGGTGGCGGCATTACAATCACAGATAAAAACAGGAGATCTAGCATCTAATGGACTGGCCACAGTGCATTCCAACACAATGGGTGTTGTTTTAATGATGTGCAGTAGGCCTTGTGATTAGCATGGGTTTGCCTCGGATGCTGGATGTTGGAGCATGACTGACGCGGCGCAGAAAGGCTATTTCTACATGGACATTAAAGAATCACACACCATTCGACCGTTTATCCCATAACCACTCCTACTCCAAAGAGGGCTTTTTTGGACGCTTTAAGTGCCAGCTAATTTACGACGGCAGATTGATTCAGAGTCAAGGTCGATGGCACCGACTCGAGAGCGTGTCAAGGCACCATAACTCATGGTTCTCTCTCTCTCTCTCTCTCTCGTTCTGGCGGCAAGCTACTGCTACGCTTTGGCAGAGAACCATTTTTCAAAATAAAAGTTAAAGAGGAGACATTTAATTCACTTGGAGGAATAATTCACAAACAACTAGTGATTATTCAGGTGAAACAATTATGTGATATAGGTCGAAAGGGGGAACTGCCCAAACATTTCTGTGTGATTCTCTATTGGCCATTAATACCCCTGTTGGGGTGCTAACTGTTATATTATCATTGACACTGATGTTGCTACCTTACCACGGCCACATTAATAATGCGGGAACACAAAAAGAAAACCACACAATGCATCGCAAGGGGATGGGGTGTGTGTGACGGCGTGTTTCGCGGCGAGATGGTTTGAGAGTGACGATGGTGGGGTCAGCCTTTTCAACCTGGTGCTCAGCTGAGTTAAGCTGTGAGATTGAGAAATCTAACACTGTGGACATTGGATGTCTCACATTTGGCTGCCATTCTTAGCAAAGTCTCCAGCAGGTCCCCATGAGAGTCTTAACCCCCCTTACGACCCCGATAGGGTACTCTCTCCACACATGAACTCTGTCTCTCTCGCTCTCTCATTCAAGTCTTGTTTTTGTAAATTTTTCATCAGAAAAAAAAGGATCAAGCTTGTGTTGTCAACACGGTTTACATATCAAGACTCTCAAACTGGACTTTAGTTTTTCCACGGGCCTGCGGAGTGCTTGAGTTATGCTAAGGATGGCCGTAAATGTGATGGCGTTGAAATGCAATCCAGTGCCACGAGCCGTAGATCTCATACTCACCTCCTATCCCAGGGCGAAAATTTCTCGCATAGCCCTTCATTAATTCATCCAGGTTAGGCAACCAGGATATTTCAATGCCTGAACCTACATAGTCCCCAATGTCATTCAGCATGGCCCTATAGGGGGGAACACACACACACACAGGCACCTTGAGCTGTCTGCCGACCACAGGAAGAGACTGAAGAAGGTGAGTAAGAATACACAGTGATTCAGTCACTTAGACAGTATAAAAGTGGCATTGAACTTGGTCTTCAACAACACAATTGGATTGTGGCATGTAACATACGTTTCAAGTTCTAACATATGACAAAATTATATTTTTGAGGGGGAATCTGTGAAATATGCAGGCCTATATATATTGGCAAAATCCAGAGACCTTAAACATTGCGTAATGCTTTAACCTATATAAACATCATGAACCCATGTGAACCTTAAAAGTGCCTATGAAGAAAATCCTCTGACCACTAGGGGGCAGCAGTTCACCCTAAAATGATGCGCCAGATAAAGATGAGCACATAAGAGTTGACTGGAATGCAGTCGGGAGGAGAAGTAAATTCTGCAGCAGTTTCTTGGATAGAATAGCTTCTAAACCTGTGAGGATTGGCTTGTTATAATGATGCTTCTGTTAACTTATAATTGGGGTTTGTACAGCATACATCTCATAACAACCACAACAAGTCATAAGTTAACAATGACAATGATAAGGTAGAAACAGAACAATGGAACAATTTAATATCTACACATCTTTCTGGTATATCTATGGCTAACAGTGATAGTATCTTCACATCTGGATTGAATAGACTACTTAGAACAGCTACTTCATATTCTAAATGTATAAAGTTCAACTTATAAATGTACGACTGCACATTACTACTACCATTAATACCACTAGTAGCCTTCTACTTCAACAAAAACAACTTCTACTACATTATCATATAAGATTGCTTCTATGCACTACAATATGGCTAATAATAATTATGAAATTTCCCATTTAAAATAAGCTGTTTATGGCAAGGCTTATTTTTAGTCAGTGAATTGTTAAAATTTTGTACTGAATTTCTAGTGGCATGTCGGAGCTCTCTGGAATTTTGGAAGTAACATGAATAATTTAATTCATTTTAATTGCTTATGTAAATTGCGGTTTGCCCCTTCTCTGTTTTAGTTTTCCAAATAGGAGTAGATTTTCATTGAAATGAGCTTATTATGCATTCACTAGACACTGCCAAAAAACGGCCTAATGAAAAACATGTTGTTAAACACAACCAATTGGTTCTAATAATGGAGGTTTCTACTCTGCATCCTGATTAAAGTGGGCACCTTCGTGTTTCCTAACCCAGTCTAAGTCACACTTCTGCTCCTTTGGATCATTCATCTTCATTAGTTCCATCTCTGGAGACCCATATTTGCGATAATGTCCCACGTTTACCAACCAGTATAAACAAGCAGGCCGAAGCAAAGACACACAGAACCACAGAATCCTCTCAAACTAGAGCCGGAGCTCATTGGCGTTTTACTTTGAAATCAATTTGTATTTGGGTTATTCAGTAAGCACTTCCTGTTGTCTCTCCTCCTGAGAAAGTTCATTAAATGTGAGAGCACACACGCACACTGACACACCGACACTGACACACACCCCCCCACACACACACACACATTAACATTAACATAAATTAATTATACTGCGAGTTAAAGAATTTTAAGATGGACATTTAAAATTGGCAGGGAAATGGTCATTCATTCCAACTGAGGCAATATAAATAATGTCATTATTATAAATATAATTGTTCAATTGTATTCATTTTTATCTTATTTGTATTGAGATAATTTGTCTTCTCCTGTTTTTTTGTTGTTGCTACCTTTATCCCCTTTCTGTGTTTAATAAAGTGCTATCTTAAAACTCAGACTGTCAAATTAGACTGTCAGCACCTTAAGAAACACCTTTTCTTCCCCACCAGTAAAGGACCACAAATAAGTAGCTATGGAGAAACTCGCCTTCCATGAGCCACTTCCACAAACTCCTCCGTTAGAACCTCAACGGACTTTGTGGTTGCAGGCTATTTGAAACGTTTTTGGTGAGGACTACTTAACAGTCTGTTTGGGGACCCCTGAAGCTGTCTTTGTGGGGACCTTTAAAACAGTCTTTAATGTATTTTGAAACAGTCTTTGTAATGTATTTTGACACAGTCTTTGTGGGGACTTTTGAAACAGTCGTTGTATTGCCTTTTGAATGAGTGTGTTGACCTCTGAAACAGTCTGCAAAGCCTTTTGAAACAGTCTGCGTGGGGACTTTTTAAACAGTCTTTGTAATGGCTTTTGAAACAGTCTGTGCGGACCTCTGCAACAGTCTTTGTAATGCCTTTCGAAACAGTTTGTGTGGACCTCTGAAACAGTCTTTGTAATGCCTTTTGAAACAGTGTGTATGGACCTCTGAAACAGTCTTTGTAATGCCTTTTGAAACAGTGTGTATGGACCTCTGAAACAGTCTTTTTAATGCCTCTTTGAAACAGTCTGCGTGGGGACTTTTGAAACAGTCTTTATAATGCCTTTTGAAACAGTCTGCGTGGGGACTTTTGAAACAGTCTTTATAATGCCTTTTGAAACAGTCTGCGTGGGGACTTTTGAAACAGTCTTTATAATGCCTCTTGAAACAGTCTCGGCTACCGCCTGCACAGTCAGCCAGAAGGCCTTGTCCCTCCAGTCACAGCGAGAGTAGATCAACATCAGGTGGCGTTCAGGTGTGCAATCCCTTGGTGGAACAAACCACTGACTCAGCCACTCACGCATATTAGGCCGGGTGCCGGGTATCGTCTGGAGCAGCGTTTCAGAGACAAATGGGGAACCAGATACAAAATGTCTGAGAATATCTTGGATCAAACCAGCAAATAGACAGATCCTAAATCATTTATTTCTTAGTATGTATATAATACCCTTTTTAAAGTTTAGGTTAGTAGGTAATGTTTCGCGATTACACTTTATAAAGTTGCATACCGTTTTTAACCATGTGCTATGAAAGATATTCATTAGCACAAACATAATTATTATTGTCTAATATTTCAGACGTGATATTTTGAAACAGTTCAGGGCTTATTTTGTCTTCATAACACATTTTTACTTTGAAAATAGATATCACAGAATGAATAAATGTCATTACATTTCCCACTGGATATCACGATAACAAGCAGATAACACATTTGCAGTTTGTGCAACCAACGGCAGGTCATTTGCTAGCACTAGCAGTGCTTAATGTGTTTCTAACTGACCTTGACAATGACACAACTATTTGGGATGAGTTCCTAATGAAGTAAATGGTACGGAGGAACAAGGGTAGCACTTTGTGCCTCACTGGAAGGGTCCATCGCTAAGCCCTGTGCATGTAACAGATACGGCCGGCTGAATGGGAAAGTGTGCTAATTATATTCTGAGGTTTGGGGGAAAGTAAACTCACAAGCAAAGTACAAAAAGAGACAGTTGCAGTGTGTGTCTGTGTGTGTGTGTGTGTGTGTGTGTGTGTGTGTGTGTGTGTGTGTGTGTGTGTGTGTGTGTGTGTGTGTGTGTTTGTAGGGGTATTTTTTTTAAAGAATGATTAGAAAAATAAAGAAAACTGGTTAAAGTAGCTGATGCCTCCCTCCACAGAGAACCAGAGGATATGGATCCTCGCTATACACCATCCTGATCTGGTGAGTTCACACTCTGTTTCCCTCTGCAGAACAGTCTGTCCTGAATGCTGTTGAAAGCATTTTAAACAAACTTTGATCGAAATGCACAGAATTTCGATGATAATAGATAGACCAATAGATAGACCAAATCCTGCACAGAAGGCTGTGCCTATGAGGAGAATATGATTTTGTTTTACTTCAAACCAGATTACGCAAGAGCGAGTGTTTTGAACAATGTCAGGCTGCAGCCATCTTTTGAAATCAATTAGTGCCCAGCTGAGGCAGGACTGAGTTGCGAAAAAGCAAATCGTGAATATTTGGACGGTCTCACAAGGCTACTGAGAACCCCCAAGAAGGCTTGTGAGGAAACGTCTCGTTGGACTACATTGCATGGCCCAAGATGTATCACTGAGAACAGCAGACTGCGTTTCTGACACAATATTGATGTCCATGTTGATATTCTGTGACTGGATGAGATGATATTTGTTTTCGGTATAATATTCATATTAGAAAACTGTCATAACACTTACACTCAACAGACACACTCCTAACATGAACCTGATGATGAAACAAACAATCATTCATTCGTCATTCAGCCTTGTCATATCACAATACGGTATTGCCTGACTGTATTGTGATAAGACAAATCCAAGTCAATGTCATGGTATTATTTCACGTCACATTATAATAATGTGATATGCAATGTGAAATCAATACGTTGCCATGCTTGATTCAATCAAACCGTGACTAGGATATAAAGCTGAAATATATGAATATCAGAACTCAGGCATGATCAGTAACACAACTTTTGTAATCATGAAAAATGTCTTTATCTCGTCAGATTGAAGTTCCTAATGTACCTCAGAGAGCTGGTGGCAATGCGTGATCGGGACCAGCATCAACACTGAACTAAGTCAACGAGGTGAGTCACTCCCATCGCTTGGGTACACTATGTGGCACTGGGGGTTCAGTGATGACTGAAGAAGCACTTTAATACAACTGTAGCATGCAAAATAGTCATCTGCATTATGCGTGATTTTGTGTGTGTGTGTGTGTGTGTGCGCGAGTGTGTGCCTTTGTGTGTGAGATTTTGTGTGTGTGAGTGAGATTGTTTGTGTGTGTGCGCGTGTGTGCGCGTGTTTTCATGCACGAGAACGTGTGTGTGGTGTGTGTGCACTGCTGTTTTGTAAGTGAGCCAATCAGAGATGGCTGCTACACATAGCATGCATGAGTTGAACTGGGACATCTGGAATGAGGTGTCGACTTAATATCCCAATGACACTTTACTTCCACCCTCTTTTACGCACGAAAACACACACACACACACACACACACACACACACACACACACACACACACACACACACACACACACACACACACACACACACACAAACCAAAACAACCAGCTCGGTTTATTGTACTAAAAAAATATTTTGATTCATAACATAAACTGATCATATGCAGCGGGGCTATCCTGATTGTGTATGGGGGTTGGGACTGTCACACACAGGAAAATATGAGTGAAATAATTGAGTGACCTAAAGCTAAGCTGAGACATTATGCGAATTGCTTTATTTGTATGTAACCTATCCAGGTTTATTTAATGACGTAACCCACTAGGGACGATTTTCACACTACCACGGTTATACCTCTGTTATAATTCTAAATCCGTATCCATTTTGATTGTTTTAATAGGTCTGTTTATTGTCTAATGTTATCGGTCCTGTAAGGTGAGGTTAGTCACCAACACGCGACACGAGGCTCCGAGGTCACCTTACTTTACCGAGGCTTTGGAGAGAATAACATTTTAACGACGTAGGCCATGTAGGCCAACACAAAAGCGTTACAACAATCCCTCACAGCTCACTTAATGCTTTACGCTAATAGGTGATAGGTATTGATCACGAGTATAGTGAAGCTTCACCTGTAAAGAAACCACACGCTGTTATCACGTCTCACCTGGTGAAGATGTTTCCAGCGAACACGACCAGGGCGAGGCTCGACAGCAGAAAAGTTAGGGTCCCCATTCCCCCCGTACCTCTGCTTGCCAAAACTTTCCCCCGTATCGATATTGGCTCTCAGAAGCACATCGAACGAGGAGAGGCGCACGCACGTTCACGTTCACCACAGCGTCTGCGCTCCCGGTAAACCGTAGCGCGGAGGAGCGGAAAGTAAACTGGAGCGACGACTCCTCTGACCCATGTTCCGATAGCGCTCTGCGCTCCGCGCGCGCCGACGCGCCTCGCTACTCCCCGGGTCCAGGCGCACTGCTAGGACAAGCAGACGGTGGAATCGGAGGGAAGAGGAGAGGGAAGTTGCTCCGACGGAACAATAGTTGTCTTATAAACGCAACTCACACTCGTTTGGATTCCCAGCATAGAGAGGAAAAGAGAGGAGAGAGAGAGAGAAAAGGGATGGTAGGGGAGAAAGAAAGAAAAGACAGAATGTGTTTGTGTGTGTGTGAGAGAGAGAAGAGGGGAGTGTGATAGTGTGTGTGAGAGAGAGAGAGAGAGAGAGAGAGAGAGAGAGAGAGAGAGAGAGAGAGAGAGAGAGAGAGAGAGAGAGAGAGAGAGAGAGAGAGAGAGAGAGAGAGAGAGAGAGAGAGAGAGAGAGAGAGAGAGAGAGAGAGAGAGAGAGAGAGAGAGAGAGAGAGAGAGAGAGAGAGATCTAATCTCCCTATCTCCGGGTTGCCTGCTTTTGAGCAAATGTCAGACTTAATCGCGTACACGCAGAGAGGACTCGTGTCCGTGCGACACCGCGGCTGGAGAACAATTGTATTATTATGTAAGGTTTTACATGTTGCGATCCTCGCCATTAACTTGAAAGCCCAAGTGCCTGCGGTGTATCTGCGCGTAATTTAATGTCGTGGCCCAAAACAGGCTTCGATCCCACAACTTCAGAACATAAAACCATGTATCTGTTGTCTCCGATAGCAGTTTATATAAAGCTATAAAGTTAGTTGAGGAGGTTGTAACTTCTATGAACTATAAGCCTCATTAAAGTAAAGTTTGTTTCTAATTTCCTATTAATTAGTGCGTCCCCGTCGTTTAAACCCCCCGAACCTCGACTGCGAGGGTGTGTGTGTGTGTGTGTGTGTGTGTGTGTGTGTGTGTGTGTGTGTGTGTGTGTGTGTGTGTGTGTGTGTGTGTGTGTGTGTGTGTGTGTGTGTGTGTGTGTGTGTGTGTGTGCCCGCGTGCGTGAGTGTGTGTGATGTTCTATACAGCAGCCAGTGGACCTGCTTCTGCCTTTTCCCGCGGGAGGGAGGGAGGGCGGAAGTGACTCAGATCCAAACCCACCGTCTCTACCTCCCCCGGGACGTTCCGCTTGGATTTCGCGGTCCTTCGCAGTCCTTTGATATTAAGATTGAAGTAGCCTATAAAAAAAACACACGCCACCACGTAGGCCCACTGAATGGAAGATATGGCTTCCTCTACCCCCTCCCCTCCACGCACCTCCCATGTTTTATCCACTCCGTGCTTGTCCACCCATCTATTTGCTATTTTCTCCTCCCATGGTGCCTTTCGCCTGTCCCATGCACAACGTCTTATATCACCGCTTCTCTCGTGCGCCGCGCGCTCTCCCACGACTATCCATCACTACTAACGCGTAATCCCCGGCGCCCACACACCACACGGCGCATGCGCACGTGCATACGCGCGCGTACAGTAGGTACAAACACAGTATAGACACACACATGCGCACAGACACACGCACACACGTGTACACACACATGCAAATACATATCGCAGGCATCAGCGCATGCACCCCACAACCTATCCACTTACACCCCCCCCCACACACACACACACACACACACACACACACACACACACACACACACACACACACACACACACACACACACACACACACACACACACACACACACACACACACACACACACACACACACACACACACACACACACACACACACACACACACACTCAAGAACGCAGGCAGTCACACTCACACAAACAACATACACAAAATCCCCCATCTACACACACACACACACACACACACGCGCGCACATACACGCACACACTCACACGCACCTCAACGAACATTGCAAATTGTAAAATGGAGAGGGGAAATACACACACAAATAGTCATAGCATACTAATTGCTTGTGATTAAAATAGAACAGAATGGAATATCTATATTCCAAAAATGTAATCAAGCAGCTATTTTTATGACGAGTTTTACAAATGCTGGCACTAACCAGCCAATGAGCTCTTTAAACTATGTTTATGAAGCGGGTTTTCTTGTTGTTGGATTACACAATGATTCATTTATATAGGTCATTCATGTTCTCAACTGACGGAGAAAGGGAAAGCATAGGCTACGTAACATTTTTAAATAAAATGCCTAATTAGGGTATTTCTAATTACCAGTCTTCTTTTTCTTGTACATTAAACAATGGCATGATTCGATTGTACATGATTTTGCGAAACTCCTAATCTTTCTTTGAACGGCAGGAACCTGCTGAGTCTGGCTTGATCTCTATCATTCTGAGGATGTTATCATTGTGTTCAATGCGGTGAACAATGTACCTGTTCGGGTTATTACCTTCATTCTGACTGGAATGGATGAATTGCAACTATAGCTTCTACAGAAAAACTCCACTCATGCTTGAGTGAAGCTGGTGTTTGAGCCCACAGCCAAATCCTCCGACTTGGATAACAAACAATATGTATAAATTAATAAATGAACTATAATTATATAATTCACGTGTTACGTTATGATATAATATGCATATAGTTTGCATTTATTTATTTATAGCCCATGATGGTTCCATAATGTAATGTTTTTTTTTTTTTTACAGAAATCACTGCTATAGCATGATTACACACATTATAATATTAATAAATTATACAAAGTATAGCAATGTTGGTTACTTATTTCATGATTTCAGTTCTCATTTGAAGCCAAATGTAGGGTAGCCTAGTTTGTCTCCGGGGTCACGTGGGGTGAAGCCCGTCTCCATGGAAACACAAACACACAAATGGCGGACTAGCGACTTAACTATCAAACTCGAGGAGAGGAGTCAACCTGCATCTTTAATATATTGTAAAGTTGTACTGTAAAACGGATTTGAGCCAATACTAGGTCATTTTATATTGAATATATACATTTGTATTTGCGACGTAACGTTAACTTGGCAAGCGGGATTACCTGTTCGGTGGACAAAGTCTATATGAACGAGTATTAACATAACTATTAACAACACGTCTAGGAAAACGTTGATATTGTGTTTTTTACAACATATTCATTGATGTGATATTACACAAAAAGGAAGAACGAATATGTCCTCCACACCTGGCAACCCTTCCCCGTGGAGCGTCGAGGATACTGGGGGTAACCGACAACATTCTGTTTGTTTTTTTAAATCACAATGTAACTTACTTCCTCCAAAGTGATTTATAGGAAGATTCACTGAAAGTTACTGTTGAACATGACCGATTCTCCGATTTATATTACACTTATATTACAGCATGTTGTGTTTCTGCTCGGTGCACAACCAGAGAATGTTTGTTGTGCTTTGCATGCTGAGCTCTAACCCTCAGGGCTTTTATTTTGAAGGGGAGGAGAAAGGTGAAGCGACCTTCAGGGACTATGAGTCTTCTGATGAGTTTCTGTGGCCGGAGGATGTGTCAGAGTGAGTGTCTTTCAACTTAATTTCAACAATTGCACAACTCTCTCCCATCTATCGATCTCTCTACCTCTCCCCATTCCTAATAAAAGGTTAAACAGTATTAAAAACTACTGTATTTCTGATGTGAGGATATGTTTCTGATATGGACCCTTAAAAAATATAGCAAATTCCTTAATACAGTTTCAATGAATGCAACCTAATATAACTGTACAATACACAGCTCAGTTCAGTTTGGATACAAACATCGCCCCAAGAAGTGAAACATAAATATGCATAAATGACCAAAACATAAACCTGACTTTTCTCATACGGATGTTGCGACCTTTCCACAAATGTGGAACGCCTTTGCATTTGCCCTTATAGGAACGAGAGTGGGCGTGACATAATGGGCGGGGCCACAGACCACAGTGGCGGGAAGGGAAGCTTGGCAGAAACAGCATGGATGTTCAAGCTGAGACGAAACCTGGACCAGCTGGACAGCATCCACGGACAGACGGCACAGGACGTACTCCAAGCCAGGTCTGGCCCGCTCTCAGACTGTTAGACCCCTAGGCATAGACAGTATATTTAGCGTAGTAGTGGTCATTCTAGAAGATACTTCTATCCAAAGCAACCGTGATGATCTTGTTATTGGGGAGCAGGTATGGGAAAGGTATCTTGCTCAAGGACGCCCACAGGGTGGTTATGGGCATATAAGGAATCAAACCCGGTACCCTATTTGACAGGGACACCCTGACTACGAAAGTGACTTCACTCCTTAATCACACACACGCACACATAGAAAATATATGAAATTGTTATGGAATGGGAATATATCAAAATACAACAAAACATATTTTGTTCACAGAAGACGGAAGAAATGTAGGCTATGATAAAGATATTGCTATGCAGTGCAGCTGAATCAAGCAATGCTGCAGTAGTGACAGTTAAGATTTTTATTCACTTTCGCCTAAAATCCAAGTCATGTAAACTAAATGGTTTGCTGACATGCTTTAAAAAATACATACCAGCCAACCATTTCATTCTCTATTCCATCCATTAGTAGGTACTCATTTCAGTAGTGGCCCAGGTGGAGTGTCCATAATGTGCCCAGAAGCCTCTGTCCTTTTCCCTATATCCTCTCCCTAGGCCATTAGGTGCCCAACGGACCGCGAGAGAAGACCTCCACGCTAATACAGCACTGCTTCCCTCCCAAACAAACACACCGTAACACAGACCATGACCGTTCAGGAGTTAGTGGCTGTGTCTGCCAATATGAGCCCGCGGCCACTCCAAAGCACTTGGCCTTTAACCAATATGTAGCTTTTAATGGGAGACAATTTCCTTTTGTCTGAACGGCCTTGATTCCGTCCAGCCTGTTTGTTGTTGTTTGTGGTTTGGCACTCAATAGGACTGCAAAGAGAACATTGAGCTACAGTATATGTTGAGCTATGAAAGCTAGTTCTGTGTGTGTGTGTGTGTGTGTGTGTGTGTGTGTGTGTGTGTGTGTGTGTGTGTGTGTGTGTGTGTGTGTGTGTGTGTGTGTGTGTGTGTGTGTGTGTGTGTGTGTGTGTGTGTGTGTGTGTGTGTGTGTGTGTGTGTGTGTGTGTGTGTGTGTGTGTGTGTGTGTGTGTGTGTGTGTGTGTGTGTGTGTGTGTGTGTGTGTGTGTGTGTGTGTGTGTGTGTGTGTGTGTGTGTGTGTGTGTGCCCACACTAGTGAAACACACATGTTTAGTACTTTTTATCCGCTCTGACCTAACTATCCCAAAAATGACAACAGAGTGTCAACATAATTTTTTTGTCACTATTGGTGTCTCCAATGCAAGTTTTTCATCGCTACAGTCCTGACCCGACACGGGGCAGGCGCAGCAACTGCTCTAAACCCTTTTATTTATATCGCTGTTGTTGTTGCTGAGTGTTCCCCTGTGTGTGTGTGTGTGTGTGTGTGTGTGTGTGTGTGTGTGTGTGTGTGTGTGTGTGTGTGTGTGTGTGTGTGTGTGTGTGTGTGTGTGTGTGTGTGTGTGTGTGTGTGTGTGTGTGTGTGTGTGTGTGTGTGTGTGTGTGTGTGCGTGTGTGTTTCCTCATCTAGAGAACAGCTCAAACTCTGCCGCCAAAATATCGCTGACATGGAGAGACAGCGGGGGAAGCTGGAGAAGGAAGTGGAGCGGCCATCGGAGCCGGGGAGCAGGTGAGACCCGCCGTCGGGGGGAGGTGGAGGGATTAATAGCTGAGGAGAAAAAAATAAAGCGGATTTCTATTACTTACTTCGCGATGGTGTCCCCACAACCTCCCACACCCCCCCCGCGGCGTCGTGTCGCTCTGCAGCGCGGCGATGGCGTTCCGACTGCGGGCGCGGCTCCAGAGTGCGTGTCGGGAGCTGCACCAGGAGGAGCTACTGGAGAGTCACATCAGCACGGCCCTGAGGGCCAAGGAGTGAGTCCCCCGGCGGCCGAGGCCGGACCCGGGGCCCGTTGGTTGGGTGTGATGATGTGTCTCAGTATCTTATCTACAGCGCCTGCAAGGAAAGTGTCTTGGGGAGGAAGTTGCATAGAAGACATAAAGTAACACGACATAAGGAAAATATGAACGAAATATTGAGGCAGAAGAATTCAAAAACATATATATTTTAAAACATTGTATAACATAAATGTTGTAATATTTATTTATTTATCCATAGTTTGAGCAATCCGAAAAAGCTTTTTAATTTTTCTTTTGCTACATCCATACAACATATGGAACACTATAATCCAGATATAAATTTTTTCACTTGTGCTGTAAATAGCACACACACACACACACACACACACACACACACACACACACACACACACACACACACACACACACACACACGCCCATACACACAAAAAAATTAGTAGTGAATACATTTGGAACCAAAAAGTGAACCTGAATCCAGCGGGATGGCCCTTCTCTTGGGATAAGGCATGAACCTGTTGTATAAAGCATACTTTATCAACCCTCCAGATCCCAGAGTCCAGGAAACTCTGGCTCTGCAATGGTCTGGTGCGCCCCTGGGTCCACCAGGGAAGAATAGGTTCTGGAAAAAATTTACTTCTGCAATGGGTCTCAAATCGTCTCCTCGTAGCCCCTTACCCTTTGACTTTCTCAATCACTTTTTGTGAAGCTGAAGTCTAATTTAGCCCTTACACCCGCCCCCTGCTTCACCAGAGGTGGTCCGCGAGCCCACGCCCTTATGGCTTCTTGGACCTCAGCACTGCTGCGTGTCTTGGCAGGCTGGAGCTGAACCAGCTGGAGGTGGAGCTGGGCAGGCTGTCCCACCTCAGGCAGGAGGTGCAGGACAAGGAGCAGGCCTTCCTGGCGGTGAAGGGGCAGAAGACCCAGGCTCGCCTGCTGCGGGCGACCCAGGAAGCCAACACACTGAGGAGGCGGAGGAGGTGAGGAGGAGCCAACACTCTCTCAAACTACACACACACACACACACACACACACACACACACACACACACACACACACACTCAGTCACTCAGTCACTCACTAACACACACACACACACACACACACACACACACACACACACACACACACACACACACACACACACACTCTCTCTCTCTCTCTCTCTCTCTCTCTCTCTCTCACTCACTCACTCACTCACTCACTCACTCACTCACTCACTCACTCACTCACTCACTCACTCACTCACTCACTCACTCACTCACTCACTCACTCACTCACTCACTCACTCTCACACACACACACACACACACACACACACACACACACTCTCTGATGAGGCTACCAATTTGCTTGGCTGCAAGAGAGTTATGGTGCTTCCACTTTGGCGGAGTGGCATTATTAGATACTTGCTTGGGATTAACTTTATCTCTGAGTCTATAACGCAGCACCACTGGGTAAAGCCTAAACAGCATGTAGTTGGATGACGAAACTGTTGTTGTCGTCGTTGTTATTGGCGTGGGTGCTCCTTTGTCTACATGCTCCCTGGATGCATGGGGGGACTTTCACACATGGAACAAAACTGAAACCACCTCCCTTGTTCATTTGGGCTATGAGCACCATGCCTAATAACCAGTCACATCTCTCCAATGCTATCAGGCTGTTTTTGGAGTTAGTGACATTACTGTAACGGTGGGTCATCAGTCAGTGGCTCGGAGTTGGATCCAGGTTCCAGGTTTAATCCCCGGTTTGGAGACCTAATGGGTCACTTTAATATGAACGCTCAGAGTCAGGGTATACATGCTCAGCTTTAAGATTGCATATGATTGAATTTGACTTTGAATGGCACACGATGTGAGCCGGGTCGTGGTTCTTTGAACGTAGTCATTGCAGGAGCCCGGTGGTGCAGACCAACGGGGGGGGGGGGGGGGAGAACCAGTCCTCCTCACCCCTCCTTGTTCCCCTCAGAGCCCAGGCGGCGGCGCAGCAGAAAGAAGAGGCCCAGCGACAGCAGCTGGCCGACCAGACCCCAGCCAGCCACCAGGCGGCTGCTAAGTGCCTGAAGCAGTCCAGCAAAAGGTCTCAGTCAGACGCTCTCCAGACCTCGAGCTGGAGCCTGGAGGAGCAATGGAACGCGCTCCATGTATTCCCGTGAAAATATGAAACATGAAGTACCGTTATCTACAGCAACGAATAAGCTTATCGAATGATACTCGTCCATATTTGATGTCATGGATTGTAAATAACAAAAAAGGTGTTTCGAACTAGCTTTCTGTTTATTTTTTTCCTGGCCACACTCTTTGACTGTTTTAAACAGCTTCACGTTAGTCACCACTGGTGGACATTCTGAGCACAGGTGTCCCCACCTACCATCACTCTAGGAGGAGGAATTACCTTCCCTGAACCATGTACACCAGTGGAATGATCACAGCTGCGTTTAAAGTTAGCTTACTTGCACACATTAATCATCCCTCACACTTACTCACAGTGCGCACGTTTTAACATTAACACCACGTTTGTTTACTTGTCGTTTTTTATTCAGTGTTTTAGTATATGTGTTCCAGCTACTTTGCGCTGATATTGTGTGTGTGTGTGTGTGTGTGTGTTTGTGCTTTTGTTTGTGTGTGTGTGTGTGCCTGTGTGTGTGTCTGTGTATGTGTGCCTGTGTGTGTGTGTGTGTGTGTGTGTGTGTGTGTGTGTGTGTGTGTGTGTGTGTGTGTGTTTCTGTGTGTGTGTGTGTGCGTGTTTCTGTGTGTGTGTGTGTGTGTGTGTGTGTGTGTGCGTGCCTGCCTTTGTGTGAACAGGGTGCAGCAGGAGCGGGCTGAGGTGGAGCGGCAGAGACAGGAGCACCTCCAGAGGCGGACCGAGGCGGTGATGTCACTGAAGGAGAGCATCTCCACTACGCATGTAAGCCAGAGCACGCAGTATCTGTATTAGTATCTGTATCTCCAATCTGATCGCCCTGTATTACACTCGTTTATAATTGCCTCTGTTAGGGCTGCCAGGTGACATCATAGGCCTCTCTGAGTGGTTCGGATTGCCACTGTAGCGGCAAGTACACGGAAATTGTCTCGCAAGTGGCATCACCTGACACCAATTTGAGCCAATCAGAATCATCCAAAAACCACTGCTTCGGTTTCTCCGGAGACACAATTATACCACCGCTGTGGTTATATTTAAACGTTGGCTTTGCTCTTTAAAACGGTGCTCCCCGCGTAAGTAGGTGTTGTGTGAAAAAGGACCCACTGTCCTTTGAACAAGGGCTTCCAATCTGATCTCCCGTGGTGTGAACGCATCGCTGCGTCCACAGGAGATGCTGCGCGCCCAGCAGCGCAGGGCGAAGGCCGTGGCCCGGAGGAAGGAACAGGAAGAGGCGGGGCTGAGAGAATCCCTGCAGGCCCAGGGTGTCAACAGCACCAAGCGGCTGCACCAACACAAGCAGCTGGAAGGGTTCCAGCAGAGAAAAGAGTTGGTGTTTTCTCTCTCGCTTTCCTCTTCTTTCCCCTTTGAGCTCTTGCCGCTTTTTCCCTCCTCTCCTCTACTCCACGCACACGTACAGACGTGCGCACACAAACACACACACACACACACACACACACACACACACACACACACACACACACACACACACACACACACACACACACACACACACACACACACATACATCTCCCCTCCCACTGCCCACAGCAGATGCGTGGGTTTCCTCTCGCCTCGTGTGTTGATATAAACCATGACCCCCCCCAACCCCCCCTCCCCTCCATCTCTCCCTCGCTACGCCACCATCATAACACACTGCGCTCTGATTGGCTCCTACCAGGGAAAACGAGAGGAGGCAGGAGTCAAAGAGGGCGGAGATCATGTCCCGGCTCCTGCGGGAGGAGGAGCTACTGGCGAAGGCCCGGGCGGCGCCGTCCCGCCCCGCGCCCAGCGAGGGGGCTCCCCTGCTGGGCCGGGCCAGGAAGAAGGTCCTGGGCTACCTGGATGAGCTCTACCTCCAGCCGGTCCAGCACGAGATGCTCCCCAGGGTGAGTGGCGGGGCTGTCTGTTAACGTAGAGGGTTGGAATGTAAAGGGAATGAGTGAGAATGGAAACGTTGAAGACACGGCGTACCCTGAAGTCTTGAGTAGGAATTGAATGCATCTCACGCTATTGCCGCTATTGGTTCTAAAGGCAAACCGAGTTAGCTAGTGAGAATAAATTCTAATGAGCTTCAGTCCCTAATTTGCTTAGCATCACCCACTGTGTTTCTGCTATGCAGCACGATAACAGCATTCCTTGTATTTTGTAGTTTTGTGTGAACTGGATCGTGTTGATTTGGTGAATTAGCTATGGAGCCCATGGCAACTTCACATTTGCTCAAGGTTTCAACTTACATGGAAGTGTGGAGATATAAGTTCCTTTAACGCTACGAGATTGATTTGTTTACGGTAGTGTATCTCTTACTGATTTGATATCGCATGATATGGAGGAGTACCGACACCTGTGTGTGTGTTTGTGTCTTTGTATTGTGTGTTTGTGTCTCTGCATTTGTGTGTGTGTGTGTGTGTGTGTGTGTGTGTGTGTGTGTGTGTGTGTGTGTGTGTGTGTGTGTGTGTGTGTGTGTGTGTGTGTGTGTGTATGCGTGTGCGTGCGTGTGTGTGTGTGCATCTGTGTGTGTGTGTGTGTCTCTCTCCCCCCACCAGAGAAGAGAGTCCAGGGCTGAGAGCAGTTCCAGCCCAGAGAGTTCTGACCAGGAGGAGGAGGAGGATGAGGAGGACCCAAGGCTCCACCTGCCCCAGGTGGAGCCTGAGTTCTCTGGGCTCTGGGACCACTCCTGCAAGGTATAGCCAAACCACCGTCCTGCTCCAATAGCCTCTCAGACCCAATGTTCTTCCCGTGAAGTGCTAGAAAATATAAAGTACAACGGGTTAGGTATCTACAGGGAGAAGGACACCATAATCCTGTGTGATTTGAAACCTACACTGGCTTGGCCTAGAGAGTCCTCTAGGTGCAAGCGGTAAGAAAACGTTGGAGAACTTAAGCATAGCAGCGTTATCGTATCTTTTTTCTGCTGATGTCGATAGGACATCAGGTTCAATCGCAGTAGACCCACTGAGCTTTGAGCAGTGTGTTGCACTTGCAAAAAAAGAGTTAAAAGCTGAAAGGAAAATGGCAAGCTTTAGCTGGATCAAGACGATTCCTTTACCGGGTATGACTGGTAGTTCGGTTGGTCTTTATGTCCCTCTCCCTGTCTCTCTCTCTTTCTCTCTCTCTCTCTCCTTCTCCCGTCTCTCCCTCTCACTCTCGTCTCTATCTCTCTCTCTCTCTCTCTCTCTCTCTCTCTCTCTCCTTCTCGCGTCTCTCCCTCTCACTCTCGTCTCTATCTCTCTCTCTCTCTTTCTCTCTCTCTCCTTCTCCCGTCTCTCCCTCTCACTCTCGTCTCTATCTCTCTCTCTCTCTCTCTCTCCTTCTCCCGTCTCTCCCTCTCACTCTCGTCTCTCCCTCTCCCTCTCGTCTCTATCTCTCTCTCTCTCTCTCCTTCACCCGTCTCTCTCTCTCTCCCTCTCGTCTCTCTCTCTCTCTTTCTCTTCCTATCCCTCTCCCTCTCTCGTATCCCTTTCTCCCTGTCTCTCTGTGTTTGTTGTAAATGTACAAAGACAGGCATCTCCCCTCGTTGCGCCCGGTTCCCCATGAAGCCTCGTAGTGCACGTATCAGCAAACCTCCCAGAACTCTGTGGTAGCAGTAGAAGTACACGCAGGAAGTCAAGTGGAAGGTACACCCCTTCCTCGCGCGAGTCCCAGCGACGCCCTGATCTCAGAGAGCCACTCGTCGTTGGCATGCAGCGGTGGTGCACGGGAGGGCGGCTGGCCTAGTTCTCCACCTCGCTGTACATCAGGGCGTCGGGGGCAGCGGAGCGCGAGCTGGAACGCACAACGCTTCCTGTTGTTTGGACAGAGTCGGAAAGCAAGCGGGAGAAGTGACAGAGTGGGAAAAGGACGGCGGAAGAATCGTTGTTTTGTTAAGTTAAGTTAAGTTAGGAGAAACGATAGGTGCGAACAATGAAGAAGCCTGCTCTTTGGTGTTGAGTCGGGGACAGCTGCCACAGCTGTGACGGTTAACACAGACGGTGTCACAACGTAACGTTCCACCACCGTCTCCTGTGAACATGCTGTTGCTCTTGATAAGCAGTTTCACGTGTGTGCGCCACATCAGTAGGATTCTCGACTGGGCTCGAACTTTGATGCACAGCACACGGTGCGTTTGTGAACGTTTCCTCGCTGGAGGGGAGTGTCCATGTGTCCTCCTTTTTTTAACGGAGAAGAAGAAGAAATTAGCAGCGCCGGCCCACTTTGCAGCGTGATCCAGTTCCCCCCACCCCCCCGTCGTTGCTTCCTGTCTTCCCCAGCGATGCGTGCCAGCCTACCCAGAAGGCACTGCAGCCCTCCCAGAAGGGTAGCTTTTAGAGCTGCGCGGGCCAAAGCTCTACAAACGCAGAGCTCTGCAAAAGCAGCCCTCTTCTTGATACGATGCCCGTCAACCTGGGATTCTGCAGGCCTGTGTGTGTGTGTGTAGCAGTGTGTGCACATGCTTGTTTGTGTGTGTGTGTTTGTGTGGGGGGTGGATGGGTCCGGTGGAGGGGGGGGTGGGGGGGGGGAAGTAGAAGCCCAAACCTGTCTCAGTCCTTGGTGAGGTTGTCAAAATACTGTACCTGCCAAGCACCCAAAGTACACACAAGCACACACATGTGCACGCAAGCACAAAAACGTGCACACGCACACAAACGTGCGCACGTGCACAGTAACATGCAAACACGGCTGATTGATGCTGGAGAGCCCAAAGGCTGATGCTGTCATCATTTTAAATCTCATCATTTCACCTATAATCCATACTGTTCTAATGCTGATTGACAATGTCGATTATAATCAGCTTTGAACAGGCAGTGGCGCCAGGCATTGCCTGTGTGAGGCTCCACCCCCTGGTGACAGTGGGATGGGGAGCTGGGCGAGATGGAGATTTGCTCAGAGCAGCTGCTGGCTAATTAAAAGGCGTCATGAGGGGAACTGCTAGACCACTGCATGGACACTGGGCAGCTCGGACCACACCGTGTGTGTTGCTTTGTGATTCCATCGGTAGCCAACGAAAGTCCGAGCACATTGAGTCGTCGTTTCGACCAACAGTATGGGGAAAATAAGTATCTACTTTTTAGACGTAAGAGGTATTGGTCATTTGATTGACCGATTTGACCCCTACTTCGGCTAGGAGCTTCTGGTCAGGTGTTTTCGCTTCCAGGCCCTGCAGTGCTCTTCAGACACCATACCGACACACTGATACGTATCTATATGTCACACGCCACAACTCAAAACCAAGGGCATGGTTGTGCAGAGACGAATTTGACTCCGAGATGTGCCTAATCCCGCCTGCCGCACCCATCCAAGGATTGTTAATGTGGTACTTGAGAGTCAGACAACCCATCTCTGGATCTCCCTCATGGTGACAGAAGTCCCCCGGGGGAGACGCTGTGGTCGAGTGGCAGCTGGGGGCCGCCAGGTCAGCGGTGCCGGGACGGCCTGCCCTGAAGCCCAGCCGGCCCACCAGCGCGCCCAGCGCCAGGCCCAGCAGAAGGGCGGTGTGTGGGAGAGAACCGAAGGGGCCGCCCTTCGTCAGCCGACCGGAGCCCGTCCACTTTAAGGTACGCCACCGATAGCTTCTGCTCTGACCAAAACAAAGCAGCGTCTCGTCGCTCCGCTGGTATCTTAGCCCTCTCTGATTCGCCAGTCAGGTCGATGTGAAGGTGACGTATTCCACCGCCAGGTGTGAGTGTGATTAGCCGTTACAAGCCGTCTTGAGTACTGCCTCTTCTGACATCAGAGGTGGGCGTGTCCACCTAGATGTATGACGGATAGATGAGCAGCGTTTGCTACAGTCCACCGGGTAGGCTGGTAGACTGATCTATCCAGCATACATCCAGGTGGCCACGCCCACTTGTGGTGTCAGAAGAGGCAGTACTCAAGACGGCTTGTAACGGCTAATCACACTCACACCTGGTGGTGTAAGGTGTCAACTTATCCAGCCCTTAATCCCAGAAACCATCTCAAAGGGCTTCACAGGCCCACATCACACGCAACCCCCTCTAATGCCGTCGGCCCTCTGAAAGGGCAAGGAAAAAGTCCCAGAATGCTAACGAATGCTAATACTCCTGAATGCTAACCGGTGTATTAGCGCTTGCTGGTGGCAGCGTCATCATCATCTCGTGCTACTGATCACCAAACGCCTTGTTGCAGGACTTTGAGGTGGGCAAGACGTACCGGAAGAAGGTGGTCCTGACCAACGCCGGCTACGCCACTAACCACTGCAGGCTCCTGGGAGTGTCCGCTCACCTCACCGAGTTCCTCTCCATCAGGTGAGCTCCGAGTGGCGCGGAACACGTTGGGCTGGGACAGCAGGTCTGGCGCTCTGATGGTACCGACTGCGTTGTATTTGATACGTAAATGTAAAAGGGGTCTCAGGGGTGTGTGTGCTGGCCTGTGTGTGTGTGTGTGTCTAAGAATACAGCCGTTTTCAGCCTCACTCCCGTCAGTCATGTCAAAAGAAAATGAGGTGATGGTAAACAAAAGGAAGCATGCATACTGTATATACCAGCTGCAATCACTGAGATCCCTCCTCTCCCCATGCACACTCAGGATAGTGAGTCACTCACTGTTATAGCAATGTTGGCTCTCTCTCTCTCATGGGCTCTCTCTCTCTGTCTGTCTGTCTCTCTCACTCTCCCTGTCTCTCTCTCTCTCAGTCTCCCTGTCTCTCTCACTCTCAGTCGTGCTCTCTTTTTCAATATCTCCGTCTCTTCTTCTCTCTTTCTCCTTCTTCTCTCTCAATCTTTCCTTCTTTTACATTCTCTGTATTTCCCTCCTTCTCTTTCTTTTGGGTCATATTTGGGACCTAAATAGATTCACAACACACATGTCTGCTCACAAATGCAAACCCTATGCAACGCCTATCATTTAGGTCC
>NC_082382.1:21132092-21166440 GCF_031168955.1 Gadus macrocephalus
GACATACTATACTTTCCGATGTTTTGGGCTCACTTTCTCTGAATCACAAGGTTATGAATGCATGGTAAAAATGGTACAATGTAGCTAAACAATAGAGCGGAGATGTCATTAGTTTGCTCACTATATACGATGCAGCTCCTCTGACAGATGAGCTCTCCTCTCCCGTGCTGCTGCTGGGGCATTTGGACGTAATGGCATCGGCACATGCGGTTCAGCATCACGTCTCCTTAAGTCCTCTAATCTATGCTCATTAATGTCATCGACACATCCATGATTCATGGCAATGTTGTGTAAAACAAAACACAACATGCCACAAAGAATGCTGCGACTTTTTGAGGACCATACTGTAAAGTACCACCTGACCTATCCAAACACCTGAAGCGCATGTTCAGTATTCCGAATGTACGTTCAATTACACTGCGTGTTTGTGTGTGTTTCCTGTTGAATACAATTTCGCGCACTGTAGCTGGCATAAGAAATGGGGTCATGAGCCATGTCTTCAACGGATAGCCATTGTCCCCTAACAGCCACCCATCCAAGGGAGGATTACCCTCGAATATGGCAGGAATGGTTGAGTTTGCCAATATGAAAGAGTCATGGCTTGAGCCAGGGTTATTAGGAAAGACATAGACCCTCTCCCCCCGGCGTCTGATCCTCGGTCCCAAGACGTATTCCATTCCACTGTGCAATAGAAAAATTATGAGCAACCTAAACTTAACTGGTAAGTTGCAGAGTAAGGTTTTAAATGGACTTACAGAAGGTGATTTCGCAGTCTTCAGAATTTATTTCGCATTCTTCAGAATTGTGGTTCCTGATTCTTGACGGACAACCCACTTTGACAGGTGTCCTTATATACATGTGTCTCTTGCCACTATTGGTCAACCAGGTTAATTTGATCCGTCATTATGCCTGCTACGATTCGCGTGAATAATTTGGGTAAATGTGTACGCTAGATTTATGCCTATTTATTTCATCTTTATGGACACCACAATGATTTTCCTTGTGTGGTAATATTTTATTTTCCTTGTAATTATGTATGGTTTGCAAAAATGGGAACTGCTCTCCGTGTAGATGAGAGAAGCAAAGTGTATGCGCGAGGTGCACAAGCAATCCGTATGCATCGCATGCGCATGTATGCATGCGCCCTTAAAATAGCATGTGAACAACGCGCCACTGACTTTAAACCGGGTATTTCCTGGTCTGTGGCGCAATTGTATTCAGAAACGGCAAAATACCGTTTGCGCCAGAACACGCCTCCTCCTTTCGCCGAACCGCCCCTTGGGGCGCAAGATCATTCCCTAATTTACCGGCGAGTGGCGGTGGTGGAAAAAGAACGCTCTGCGCCAGTTGTAAACTAGCAACGACACATGCGCCAGTGACTAAGTCACTTGCGCCGGATGCAAGACAGGGCCCTGTGTCTGATACAGTGACTCACACCCTTTACATTGTAGTGTGTCCAATGTCATTTTAAAGGGGTTCTCATTTACACACCCTAAATACATTACAGTTTTTGCCAATTACACTTGGCAAATTACACTTGCCAACACTATAGACACATGCTTAGACCAAAGTAGCACAACTTGAAGTTTTTGTTACTATCCCTTAAACACATGTAACCGTACCTTAAACAAAAGTGCTGCTTTGCACTTTAGTTGCAATTGTGCAACACACTTGGTCCTTTCTGCAACACACTTGCTCCTGCACACTACACACTTTATCATACATAAGACACTAAGTTCAAAAATGAAATCTCAGTGTACCATTGGGAAAACATTGGTTAATTGAAAATACTTCAAGACACACCTGAAAATACTTACTTACAAAACTGAACACATATCAGCAAGCTACAAAAAGGCCAAAGGGTAATTGTGCACGTCCCGGGGCAGCGCGGGGGAAATATATCATTGTGTGCCTCCATAAGCCTTCAAGGGGATGTGTGTGTTTGCAAAAATAGGTCCCTGCAATACCCAACATATCATCACATTTCTAGATGTTCTTCATTATGCAGCTGAAAAGGAGAGATCGGAGCAGCCCAGGTTTGTTGTTGTCTGGGATAATGATTGTTTCCATCGGGCTGTTTTGGTCCGGAACTGGTACACCAACCATAAACAATTTGAAGTCGTATGCTCGCCATTTCTAAACCCTATAGAAGGTTTTTTTTTCGTATTTTTTAGGTTTTGATAGAAGAGTTTCAATTTGACATAGATGTGAATGATATATTTCTCAGTGTTGTGTCTAATTTGCTTGTGTGTTGAGTTTTGACACAATGAGCCAAAAAAATCGAATACTCAATACTACAAAGGACAAATATCGCATCCAATAATGGGTCATCAAACCATTATTTTTTTTCAATGTCGTTTTATTTCTGGGCTATAGTGATGTTTCACAGCAAGATTTTAATCGAAAAGTTAAACGGACCATTTACTGTCAAGGTCTAGAATTAGTAGGGATGATCTATTACTGACCAGCGGAACGTTTGGAGTAGATTGTAAAGAACATCAAAAGTGGGGGTAGAGCTGTCTGAAGTGGGTTCTGAAGCGGTTCTCCGCCTAATCCGTTCCACTCCTCTGCCAGCCGTGGGCCTTTCCGAGCCCCTTAGTTGAAGGCAGTAGCGTACCGTGGGGTTTAAGCCATGGACCGCCGGTCCATGTAACCGAGCTGTGATGCGTTATTCAACTGAGCTCAGCTTTACAAAAACTGTTTTCCTTGTGGAATTATGTTGTCAGTACTGAAAAAAATATGGAATTAAGATGCGTTCAGACACAAATTAATGTAATTTTGAATAAAGAATACATATCTATTATTTAGATTTTGACAGGGCCAGCAGAGAAGGCCCTGCTGGCCCTGACGGCCCACCACTGGTTAAAGGGGACATATTATCAAAATGGGAGATGGAAACGCACTTGAAACTCTAAACAGCTGTGACGTAGCGAACATTAAACACACAGGACTGACAACGTCCTTCAGATTTCCGTGTTAACAACCGGTCATAGCAACCCTGCTGACATCAACTTGTAGCGTCAATATATATATATTTTTAAGCGTTTGTATCCATAGACATCCTACATCATATATATATATATATATATATATATATATATATATATATATATATATATATATATATATATGATATAGGATGTCTATGTTTGCAGATCCTTTAATTATACCGTGTCCATTAATTCCTGATATATGGACAATTCCACTTTATATCAGGACCTAAGAGAGGATGTTATCGAAAGGACACGACAAGCCCTGGAATGTGTGTAGTTGTTTTTCACTCCAACCACTTGATGGAAACACATCTAATTCAAATTGCTTTTTTGCGAACTTTTTTAATGATTCGCAACACCTTTTAGATGGAAAGGTGACTAGTGAGGCTGGTATATCTTCTGTTCACACACTCAGCAGGTTATGATTACCCCCAGCGAGGAAGGCCAATGGCTGCTCTCTGACCACCCACAAGGTGTTGGTTTGGAGGGAGTTCACACCCTGTTGGCGGCCTCTACAAGGAGATTCCTCCCACAGAGAACATAACACTTTAAATTAACCACCACTGGGTCTTGGACGAACGTGAAGAAATAAATGTTTGACGGTTGAGAAATTACTAAAAAACTAAACCTGAATAATGTTAAACAATCGGCACAGAGTTGTTGTTTTATTTTTCTTCACTCCTGTTTGTGACTAAAGAGTTGAACACAAAGCATTCTGGGAGACAAAATCCAAATCGCCTCAGTGTGATTGTCTAGAGTCGACTGTGGGATAGAGTGAGTTAAGAACAATCCAAACGTAACGAGGCTTACAACCTCTCTGTTACCTGGATCCATGAGAGAGAGAGAGAGAGAGAGAGAGAGAGAGAGAGAGACAGAGACAGAGACAGAGACAGAGAGACTGACAGAGAGACTGACAGAGAGAGAGAGAGAGAGAGAGAGAGAGAGAGAGAGAGAGACTGACAGAGACAGAGACGTCAGATGTCGAGCAGAAGTGTTTTCCTTGATGAGAAAGTTATGACCGTTGCCAAGCGACATAATTAGGTGCAAACACTGTTTACACCTGTTACTATAGAAACGAGTAACGAGAAATGTGTGTGTGTGTGTGTGTGTGTGTGTGTGTGTGTGTGTGTGTGTGTGTGTGTGTGTGTGTGTGTGTGTGTGTGTGTGTGTGTGTGTGTGTGTGTGTGTGTGAGAGAGAGAGACGTATAAGCCTATAGAATACAATAGAATAGAATACATCAATATTATAATGTGACTGAAGCATTTACTTCTTTCAGGAAAAAATATCTGAATGCATCTTACCTTAATTATATAATTGGGTTGGGATTGTATTTAGGAGAACTGTTCTATCTTTGAGACATGGAAATCTACTCCTCTTCTCCTTGCTCCACTCTCCCCCTCTCCTCTGTCCTCTGTCCTCTCCCCTCCACTCCACTCCTCTTATCCTCCCTCTTCTCCTCCTCTCCTCTCCAACCATCTCCTCTCTCGTCTCTCCTCTCGTCTCCTCCCCCTCTCTCCTCTCCTCTCTCCTCTCCTCCCCCCTCTCTCCTCTCCTCTCTCTCCTCTCCTCCCCCCTCTCTCCTCTCCTCTCTCCTCTCCTCTCTCTCCTCTCCTCCCCCCTCTCTCCTCTCCTCTCTCCTCTCCTCCTCCTCTCTCCTCTCCTCTCTCTCCTCTCCTCCCCCCTCTCTCCTCTCCTCTCTCATCGCCTCCCCCCTCTCTCCTCTCCTCTCTCTCCTCTCCTCCCCCCTCTCTCCTCTCCTCTGTCCTCTCCTCTCCTCTCTCCTCTCCTCCCCCCTCTCTCCTCTCCTCTCTCCTCTCCTCCCCCCTCTCTCCTCTCCTCTCTCCTCTCCTCCCCCCTCTCTCCTCTCCTCTCTCCTCTCCTCTCTCCTCTCCTCCCCCCTCTCCTCTCCTCCCCCCTCTCTTCCAATCTGAGCTGGAGATCTGTTGAATTCTCCCGGGGGAAACAACATGTCTGTCCACTTTAACTGCGCCTCATTAGTTGGAGAGGCTGTAAAGGTCAGTCTCTGATGAGGGACGGGCACCGCGAGCGTGTTCCAGCGGCCCAACATGGGGGCTGCTGGGGGGGCCGGCGGCCTGCTAGTCTGGGTGCTGAGCCAACGTCTGACCGGCCAGCCCTCGTCCACCAAACCAAACCATCCCTGACTCGGTGTGAGCCGTTTGGATCAGTCATGAAGAGGTGATGGGAGCCCCTACCTCTCTCCTCTCCTCTCCTCTCCTCTCTTCTCCTCTCCTCCCCCCCTTTTCTCTCCTCTCATCGCTCCTCTCCTCCCCTCTCCCCTCCTCGTTCTTATAAAGAGGTGATTGGGGCCCCTCCCTCCCTCCCCTCCTCCCCTCTCCTCTCCTCGTTCTTATAAAGAGGTGATGGGGGCCCCTCCCTCCCTCCCCTCCTCCCCTCTCCCCTCCTCGTTCTTATAAAGAGGTGATGGGGGCCCCTCCCTCCCTCCCCTCCTCCCCTCTCCCCTCCTCGTTCTTATAAAGAGGTGATGGGGGCCCCTCCCTCCCTCCCCTCCTCCCCTCTCCTCTCCTCGTTCTTATAAAGAGGTGATTGGGGCCCCTCCCTCCCTCCCCTCCTCCCCTCTCCTCTCCTCGTTCTTATAAAGAGGTGATGGGGGCCCCTCCCTCTCTCCTCTCCTCTCCTCTCCTCCCCCCCTTTTCTCTCCTCTCCTCTCACCTCTCCTCTCACCTCTCCTCTCCCCTTCTCCCCTCTCCTCTCCTCGTTCTTATAAAGAGGTGGAACTGAAGTGCTCTCAGTGGAACTGAAGCACATATTCCCCCTCACAGCCCGCTGGGGCTCCGCCCACTCTAGGGGCTCATGACACGCTGTGCAACAGGTAAATGTGTCCCCCTAACGCAGAGTGACTGGCGTGACGATAGAAACTGTCCTTCACACAGAATAACCCTGAAACCAAGGACACCGCCCCCCCAGAGGGAGAGAGGGAGTATGTGTGTGTGTGTGTGTGTGTGTGTGTGTGTGTGTGTGTGTGTGTGTGTGTGTGTGTGTGTGTGTCACCGTGCCTGCATGTTTGTGTGTGTGTATTTGTGTGAGTGTGTGTGTGTGTGTGTGTGCGAGGTGACAGCTGTAACTGAGGGGAATACTAAAGAGCTTGACAGAGGCTGACAGAGATAGAGAGACATCCGCCCAGACAGAGAGTGAGCTAGAGAGAGAGACATCCCCCCAACAGAGAGAGAGACATCCATCAAAACAACGAAGAGAGGGGGGATGAAGGAGAGAGAGTGAAGATCAATTTCCATGGCAACCTGTCACTCCTGATTAGCATGTTGCTAATCTGGCCGCCAGCATCTGTCCAGCGCCACATGTTTAGAGCGACATGGTGCCGCGTGGTAGCTCCACTTAGCCACGCTCACCTAACATCTTTGTGTATATCATTCAACCCTCCTGTGTAATAATGTTTCAGTCTTCAGGTGAATGTTTCAAGCTTGTGAGTTTCAACTAACTAATTAACTAACCATACACTAACTACACTAGAGAGAGAGAGAGAGAGAGAGAGAGAGAGAGAGAGAGAGGGAGAGACAGAGAGACAGAGTGCCTACGTGTGTGCATAAATAGTGGGTAAAACCACTAATTATGGTAAGAGTTGTGTGTTTTGCTGTGCGTTGGTGTGTTTGTGTTGGTGTGTGTGTGTGTGTGTGTGTGTGCATGTGTGTGTGTGTGTGTGTGTGTGTGTGTGTGTGTGTGTGTGTGTGTGTGTGTGTGTCGGGTTATGCGTGTGTCTATGTGTGTGTGTGTGTGGGGCTGGGTGTGTGTGTAGGTTGAGTTGTGTGTGTGTGTGTGTGTGTGTGTGTGTGTGTGTGTGTGTGTGTGTGTGTGTGTGTGTGTGTGTGTGTGTTTCTGTTTGTTGGTTTGTGTTCGTAAGAGTCTGCAGCCAAACAAAGAACACTGATTAGCTCCTCTGTCCCTCCCGATACCTGAGGGTCAGAGTTCACCACAGCAGACCATCCATAAACATCCACATGACCTCTCCTCCACGCCTTTCCTTGACCTCATGACATCCAGATCAAGGAGGCTGTAGTAAAGGAGGAGGCGAGGAAAGGACGCAGGACACAGGACATCATGTTGTGGACCGTCTGACTGCGGCCGGGGATGTGATGTCTTGCTGCATGCTAATGAGACGGCGCCATCGATTGGACGACCTCCAGGAAAACTCACCAATCTCTGACAGCTTGACATATTTCCCATTAACTTAGAGAGAGAGCGAGAGAGAGAGAGAGAGCGAGCGAGAGCGAGAGAGAGAGAGAGAGAGAGAGAGAGAGAGAGAGAGAGAGAGAGAGAGAGAGAGAGAGGGAGAAAAAGCGAGAGAGGGGGGGAGAGAGAGAGAGAGAGAGATTGGGGGAGAAGGTGAGAGAGTGTGATAGAGCGAGAGGAGGAGAGAGAAGGAGGGAGAGGTTGGGGGACAGAGTAAGAGAGATAGAGAGAGGGGGAGAGAGAGAGAGAGAGAGGAGGTAGAATGGAGAAGCATGTGACGGGATAGAGAGAATTAAATTATTATCTATTATTAATGTTTCTCTTGCTAAGAGGAACCAGTCGTTTTGTGCATTGATCAGAGTTAAATGTCACCCAGTTGGAGGTCAAGGGTCGCCCTCATTCTTCTGGGCCCTTGCTGGACCCTAGATGACCCACAAGGTATTTAAAGTACACACACACACACACACACACACGCACACACTCACATACACATACGCTTGTGTTTGTGTGTGTGTGTGTGTGCGTGTGTGATCAATACGTTGATGGCCATGTGCCCTGTCAGCCCCTTAGGATCAATAGTTAACTTAATTGCTTCTTTTGACGTTTCCCAGAATGCAACAGTTGTTGTGAAATAGGACTGGATCCCCCGCCCCCCAAAACACACGCACACGCACACACACACACACACACACACACACACACACACACACACACACACACACACACACACACGCGCACACAGTAACAATAAACACTGCATTCAAATATAGTATCTCTCTGTGTCTCCCTCTCTCTCTCTCTCTCTCTCGCTATATATGGCTATATTATAATAACTTGATAAAACATATTTTACAGTTTTACTTGGCAGTGTTTCAACCTTCAAGGGGCAGGATCGAGCAGCTGGCGTCGGTCTGACGGCGTGTGTTTGAGCAGAGACGGGTCGGACAGCATAAACCTCACAAACACCGTTCGTCAAGGCCTGACGGCAAAAACATGGACTGACCTTCCCTGTGCTGCTCTCTGAGCCCTGATCCAAATACACACCTCCACACAACCCCTCTCTAGAACCTCTCTCTAGTACCCCTCTCTAGAACCCTGCTCACGTACCCCTCTCTAAAACCTCTCTCTAGAACCCCTCCCCTCTGTAGAAGACCTCGCGAGAACCTCTCTCTAGAACAGCTCTCTAGAACCTCTCCCTAGAACCTCTGTAGAATCCGTCATTCTAAAACGTCTGAACCTCCATCCATAACCTCTCTTTAGAACATCTCTCTTAGCCTATCTCTCTAGAACCTCTCTCTAGAACTTCTCTCTCAAGAACCTCTCCCTAGAACCTATCTCTAGAACCCACCTTTAGAACCAATCGCTAGAACAGCTCCATAGAACCTCTTTTGGAACCTCTATCTAGAAACTTTCCAGAGAACAACTCTCCAGAGCATATCTCTATAACAGCTCTCTAGAACCTCTTCATATAAACTCTCTCTATAGCATATCTCTATAACAGCTCTCTAGAACCTCTTCATATAAACTCTCTCCATAGCATATCTCTAGAATATCTCTCTAGAACCTCCCTCTGAGTCTGGATCATATCTAATATTCTTTATTTTTCAGAAGGTCTAATAAAATGTATTCTTCTGTACCTTTCGGACCGAATTCCATCCAAATGATTACAAGGATGATAAGAACAGGATGTTTGGGGCGACCACATTGTTACGGGTCACATGTCAACCATAGGCCATTTTATTGGTTGATAAATCCACCAGGTCCTGTCTCCAGAACCCTCTCTGCGGGGAACAGAGGGTCCAGTGTGTGGAGAGGAGAGCAGCTCGAGGAGCCTGCTGGTCTCTTCCTGTTCAACACAAGAGCTTTTATACTCAGCGCTAAGGCCACCCAGCTGGCCGCGAGCTACTGGCTGTTTGCTGGATGCTAGCTATGGCTGCTAGATAGATGTATGCTACTGGATGTTAGCTACTGGCTGCTAGATAGATGTATGCTACTGGATGTTAGCTGGATGTTAGCTACTGGCTGCTAGATAGATGTATGCTACTGGATGTTAGCTACTGGCTGCTAGATAGATGTATCCTACACTGGATGTTAGCTGGATGTTAGCTACTGGCTGCTGGATAGATGTATGCTACTGGATGTTAGCTGCTAGTTGTGAGCTGGCTTTTAGATTTTAGCTGGCTGTTAGCTAGATGATAGCTACAGCTTTAAGGCTACTGGCTGTACGTTTCTAGCTGTTATTTACTGACTGTTAGCTTCTGGCTGTTAGCCACTGGATGTTAGTAGCTAATCTAATCTAATTGTACCCCTACCTGCTCCTTAATGACCTGTCTCTGTACTGTCCAACCCCTATGTGCTCCTTAATGACCTGTCTCTGTACTGTCTAACCCCTACCTGCTCCTTAATGAACTGTCTCTGTGCTTGTCTAACCCCTAGTGCTCTTTAACGACCTGTCGCTGTACTTTCTAACCCCTACCTGCTCCTTAACAACAACCGGTCTCTGTACTGTCTAACCCCTACCTGCTCCTTAATCTCCAACCCAGTCTCACGGAAATACGTGACACTGTCACATCATTCAATCTATTCATTCGTGATCTGGGAGACGTAATTTTTTTATTTAATTTTTTTTCTGTGCCAAAAGCACAAATTTCTAACAATATGACAGCTTTTGGCCACACGTTTCTACTTTCACCTTTGATTCTGAGAAATTGTGACAATTCACGGATAAATTAAATGCAGGTGCGCTGCTCTGTAGGCAAACCGCGACGGAAAAAAGGTAGCTGCTTCATCTCTTCTTTTTAGAATGACTTTGAAATTTGTGCTTTTGGCACGAAAAAATGTAAATTGCGTGTCCCAGATCACGAATGAATAGATTAAATGACGTGACGTGACAGTGTCACGTATTTCCGTGACACTGGGTTATAATCTCCTGTCTCTGTACTGTCTAACCCCTACCTGCTCCTTAATGACATGGATCTGAAGTCGCTGTAAGTCGCTGTGGATACATGTCTTCTAAATTAAAAATGATGAACTGATAACGTAATTAATCAATTATATGCAGCCTCAGCTGATCATGATAGCTGACTTACCAGCTTCTCGGTTGATTGGGAAGGATGTCTGATCCAACTTTTGTCCCATATAGTTAACTTATGATGGACAGGACCATGTGTTCATGGAGAGGACAGGACAGCTGAGATGAGATGGTGGAAACCCAGCCTCACTCAGAGGGAGAGGAGACAAGCACGCACACACACACACGCACACAAGCACGCACGCACACACAAGCTCGCGCACACGCACACACACACACAGGCACACACGCACACACACGCGCACACATGCACGCACGCACAAGCTCGCGCACACACACACAGGCACACGCGCACACACACGCGCGCGCACACACACACACACACACACACACACACACACACACACACACACACACACACACACACACACACACACACACACATGACCCACACAAATAGATAAGAGGGTTATTTTCAGCATCAGAGGAGCTGAGTGAGCTCCTAAGTTCCCCTTGAACTATCGCCATGACTCGCACCCATTACACCAGTTAAACCTGGACAATGAGGGGGAGGTGGGACGGATGATGGGGGAGGGGGCAGGGATGGTGGAAGACGGACGGAGGGCGTGGGGTAGGGATGGAGGGGGTGCGGGAGGGAAGGCGGGAGAGAGAGAGGGGGTGCGGGAGGGAAGGCGGGAGAGAGAGAGAGGGCCCTATTTGGTTCTCTAAGCAATCAGCTTCAGAAGCGACGAGATCCCCTACTTCTGCTCCTCTCAGTTCACCTTGTCGTTCCACAAACGCCGCCTGGTGAACCAGTCGTGTAATGTACTGTCAGCTACCATCCAAGACATTTCCAACCCAATACTCAGTGGTCTTCAGCAGGCCATGAGGTGCCTCTTCAGCCGAAGAGGACCGTTGTGTTCCAGCGGCATCAGAGTGGACGAGTCTGGTTTCGTCTCTCCAACAACGCCTGTATTTTAGATGTACTGTCATGTCCTCTATCTAGAGAACAAACTGCAAGCCTCACTGCTGAAAGTCTGCAAAGAGAACATCTCCCACCTCTGAACCCCACAGCTCCTGGAGGCTGTGGACCCTACGGCAGACCAGTGGTTTCCACTGGGAGACAGGACTTCTACTTTATTACTGATTCATTGGTCCACATAATAGAAGTTCATGCCCCTTTCATGCATGTTTTATCAGCCTTGTGTGCGTATGCATGTGTGTGTTAATACCCATGCCCCCGTGTGTGTGTGTGTGTGTGTGTGTGTGTGTGTGTGTGTGTGTGTGTGTGTGTGTGTGTGTGTGTGTGTGTGTGTGTGTGTGTGTGTGTGTGTGTGTGTGTGTGTGTGTGTGTCTCTGTGAACATGCCGACACCCTAGCATACATCCTGGTCCTGATGTGTGTGACATCACTTTAGGTTGGTGGGCCTTGAGTTTGGTTGGGGTGGTGGAGTACCTCTGCTCCACCTCCAACACCACCAGGTGCTGGTGCTGCCAGTCAGCACTCAGCTCCGTCACCATATAAGTCCCCTGGGAGTAGCACCATGGCAGCTCCGTTCCCACTTTGCACCTCCTCGCTCCACCTCTCTCCTCCTGTGCATCCCGCATGTGTGTCACATCTGTGTCCTGCGCGGATGACCGGTCACACATCTGACATGATAGAGAGGGGAGGCAGCTAAAGGACTCACCTCTCGCTCTCTCTCTCTCTCTCTCTCTCTCTCTCTCTCTCTCTCTCTGTCTCTCTCTCTCTCTTTTTTCCCCTCCCTCTCTCTCTCCCCCTCTCTCTCTCCAACCTCTCTCTCCCTTCTCTCCCCCCTCTCTCTGTCTCTCCCCCCCTCTCTCGCTCCCCCCTCTCCCTCTCAGTCTCCCCCTCTCCGTCTCTCTCTCTCTCTCTCTCTCTCTCTCTCTCTCTCTCTCTATGAAACATCTACCTATTCCAAAGGGAGTTGTGAATGGTTAAATCTAACCTAAATCTAATCTAACCCTTTCACTATTTAACAGAAGATTGCTGCTAATGATTGCATATTGAACTCTAAAATTGACATCTAATATCTAACTTTCATATTAAACCCTCATATTGGACTCTTACTATATGCTCTATATTAAACTCTCCATATTTCAATCCAGGATGAAACTAACATTTTCCTGAAATGTTGAACTCATACATTGCCTCGTACTGAATGAGCTGTGCAGCACTCAGACTGTCCGGTTATTCAAGTGGAAACCCTCAGAGTTAACCACCTGACTGATCAAAAGGCAGAAAGCTCATAAACCAACATGCCGTGATTCTCCTATCCGGGCTAAACGTTGGAATCTCCGTCGGTTTGCCTTCAAGTGGCCAACGATGAGTTCATTTACCGGCCATTAATGAATGAGCAGTAGGGCTTCTCCCTTAAGATAGACACTTTATTGATCCCTTGGGAATGCTCCTTCAGGGAAATTCAAAATTCCAGCAGCGGTAGTACAGACAAGACACATAAACAAGCTAGAAAAACACAAGCTAAAATGCATCAAGACATGGTATAAATAAATACATTTTAAAAAGAAGCATCAGCAGCTGATGTTAGCAGCAATTATTATATCTTATTTGTGTTCTTGTTTAATAAATGGAGTATGTAGCAATAAATAAATAAATTATGCAAGCTCGATCATCAGTCTGTCCTATTTCTATTTCCCTTGATCCACTGTACTCCTCCTGCTGCCCCCCCCCCCCCCCTCCTCCCTCCAAGTGCGGAGTTGTGGAGTGTGATGGCACGATGGTCAAAGGAGTTTATTGGTCTGTTGGTGTGGCATCTGGGGAGGAGCAGCCTGTCTCTGCAGGACAGTGTGCAGAGGGTGGCTGGTGTCATCCAGGATGGCCAGAAGCTTGAAGCCGACCACAGAGCCGGCCCGCCTGACGAGCTTGTCAAGCCTGGAGGAGTCCCTGTTGGTTGTGCTGCCTCCCCAACACACCACAGCGTAAAAAAGGATGCTGGCGACCACCGACTGATCATTGACAGAAGTTTACTACAGATATTAAAAGATCGCAGCCTCCTTAAAAAATACAGTCTGCTTTGGCCTTTCTTGTAGAGGTGGTCGGTATTGATTGCCCAGTCCGGGGCAAGGACGCCTACAGGGGGAACACGGACAGCAGGGAGTGAACCTGGAACCATGGTGGTGGCATGGGGCTCAGGAGGTAGAGCGGGTTGGATGTGACATCGCAGCACCCTCCTGACGGCGTTATCAGGGTCCGTCGTCACAGCGGCCCGCAACGAACTCATTATGACATCACCGGATTCCATAACAGAGTCCTGAGGACATCTCGGGGTTCCATAGCAACCAGAGTCCTGATGACATCACAGGGTCCCCTTAACAACCAGAGTCCTGATGACATCACAGGGTCCCCTTAACAACCAGAGTCCTGATGACATCACAGGGTCCCCTTAACAACCAGAGTCATGATGACATCACAGGGTCCCCTTAACAACCAGAGTGCTGATGACATCACAGGGTTCCAGAACAACCTGCTGGTCCCCCCAGTCCTGTTCAGCGCTGCAGTCACCCCGCCACAGCTCTGGTTTCCCCCGCCCCCTTCCTACTGACTCCATGGCGCCCCCAGGCCCCCCCTGCTGCCCTCTCCTGCGCCTCCTCCTGCTCCTGCTGAGCGGGGGCGGGGCCGGGGGCTACGAGGCCCCGGCGGACCGGGAGGACGTGTTCTCCAGGAGGGCGTGCCCCGCCTTCCTCTCCTTCAGCAACGCCGCCTTCCTGTCCGGCTCCACCGTGGAGCTGGCCTGCCGCTGCAAACCCCATCAGGTGGGAGAAACGCCCGCACTACACCCGCTGACGCTGGCTCAACACCACCCCACACACACCCGCACTACACCCGCCTCTAGCTAACACCCGCACTACACCCGCCTCTAGCTAACACCCGCACTACACCCGCCTCTAGCTAACACCCGCACTACACCCACCTCTAGCTCACACCCGCACTACACCCACCTCTAGCTAACACCTTCACTACACCCACCTCTAGCTAACACCCGCACTACACCCACCTCTAGCTAACACCTTCACTACACCCACCTCTAGCTAACACCTTCACTACACCCACCTCTAGCTAACACCTGCACCACACCCGCCTCTAGCTTACACCACTCTACATACACTGTCCATACACCCACCTCTGGCTAACACCACATACACCCACCCCTACACCTGTACTACACCCACCTCTAGCCGACACCACCCTACATACACCCTCCCTCCACCTGCCCTGCACTAAGGTCCCGGGTGTGTCCAGGTGCGGGAGGTGGTGTGGTTCTACAGGGACCACCAGGCCGGTCCCCAGGCCACCAGGGCCCTGACGGATCTCCATGGCAACCGTCTCCTGGACCCCGACGACGTGCCCCCCCGCGGGGCGGACCTCCAGCTGCGCTCCTCCATCCGCCTCTTCAGCCTGCTGCTCCACCGGGCGGAGCCGCGCGACTCCGGCCTCTACCTCTGTGGCTCCGCCCACCAGGACTTCTTCTATGGTTACGACCTGGACATCCAGGAGGCGGGCGCGCTCACCCTGTCGCCAAGGTAACCAGCGAGCTCCAGCCCTCCTATTGGACGTGGCAAACATCCCCTCTTTACCAACGCTGGCATCGAATCGATGTCCGGTCACTCATTCTATAAGCTAGTGTAAAGTGGCTATAGTTAGTGTAATGTTAATATAGTGACTGTAATGTTGCTATAGTTAGGTTAACATTACAATAGTTAGTGTAATTTCGCAATAGTTAGTATAATGCGATTAAAGTTAGTATAATTTGACTATAGTTAGTGTGACACGACTATAGTTAGTATAATGTCACTATAGTCAGTCTAATGTCACTATAGATAGTGTAACATGACTATAATTAGTATAATGTCAGTATAGTTAGTATAATGTCACTATAGTTAGTATAATGTCACTATAGTTAGTATAATGTCACTATAGTTGGTATAATGTCACTATATGGTGTAACATGACTATAGTATAGTTAGTATAATGTCACTATAGTTAGTATAATGTCAATATAGTTAGTATAATGTCACTACATAGTGTAACATGACTATAGTTAGTGTGGTCACTATAGTTAGTATAGTGTCACTACATAGTGTAACATGACTATAGTTAGTATAATGTCAGTATAGTTAGTATAATGTCACTATAGTTAGTATAATGTCAGTATAGTTAGTATAATGTCACTATATTGTGTAACATGACTATCGTTAGTGTTGTCACTATCGTTGGTGTAACGTTTCCATGGGCGCGGCTATGTGTGTGTGGAGTTTGTGTGGCGGATGGCTGACGCAGCCTCACTTGGCCCGAGTCAGTCTGATTGGACTCTGGTGCTGGGGGAGGCTGCACCTGTGGTGCGGTCAGTAATCAGTATGCAGGCGGTAAAGCAGCCGTCTCCCCACACCGCTGGTGAGCTCTGCTGAGCAGGCAGTAAGGAGGTCATTAGGACTGGACCACCGAGGCTAGGCGGAAAAGGGCAATTAGAAATTAATTATGTGTGCAACAATAAACTTAAGCTCTCAGCTTAGCTCTGCTATTAAAAATAAGCGCTGTGAGCTGAATGTGATTGGCCGGTCATCTGTTATGTCAGAAAAGGTCGAATTAACCACAGACTCCAGATCAGTACTGGAGCCTGTAGCCTGGCTGTTGCCAGACCAACCTCCATCGTAGATTGCACCTTGGTCTGGGGGGGGCTGCTGTCATCTTCCTCAGTACCAGAGGCGTGATCAACGGGCGTGGTTCAAAGGACGGTCCGCAGTTGGACAGTCCTTCAACCAATCAGACCAACGATCCTGATGACGTACTATGCAGAGTGACGGGGAAACTAGCCAATAGCGCGCAAGGGGGGGAATAGCCAGGGGTGCGGGGGGGACGGGCTGGGGGTACTGAACTAGTCCACTGGACGCGAGTGTGCGTTTTCCTGCGTTGTCGCGCCGGCCGGGTCTCTGTCAGGGCTGGGTATTGTCGTCCAGCTGAGGCCCTGTCTGCCCTGGTTTGTAGTCCCAGCGCCGCCCCGGGGAGGAGAGAGAGTGGCCCTCCAGTGCGCCCGGGTGCAGCTCGCCCTCAGTTCCAGGTGTTCACCAGGTACGGGCCCTGGGGCCGCTGCGACCGCTGCGGGCCCCCTGGGGAGCAGGTGAGGGCGGGGCTCTGCTTCCTGCGCTCCCCCTACCTGCACGTCCGCTACCGCGCGGCCAATCAGAGCCTGGCGTCCTGCGGCTCGGGGGCGGTACCTCGAGCTTTCGGCCTATCGGAGAGCGGCAAGAGGCCGGTGGCTCGGCTGGAGGTCCGACTGTGTCACGTGACCTGCCCGACTCAAGCCCCGCCCACCTCCAGCGACCCATCCGTGATGGGCCTCCTGGGCTTCAGGTGAGATGGAATGACTGACTGACAGACTGACTGACTGGATGTGACTGACTTACGCCTCGTGCCCACTACCTCCGTCCGTTGACTGATCCCCATTGACTTTGAATGGGGACGGACGCGCAATGCATTGTGGATCCGTTCGTTCCGTTGGAGCCTTCGGCTCCGTCAAGAAGTTGAAAAATGTTCAACTTTTTCGGCAGCGACGGATCCGTCATCCAATCAGATCGCGTATGCAAATTTAAGCACTGTGACACGACTCGGGCTCTGACGATACTGGAAAGCGGGAAAGCGGGTCATCTTGCAATGACAACGCAACAAGCAGGAAGAAGCGGGAAGGACCCGGCTTCGTTGTTGTTAGCAGGAAGCGATTTGATTGGCTGACGGATGCCTCTGCAAAGACTACTCCCCCATCCGTCAGCCCCGCCTTCCCACGTCCTTTGACTGACGGTGCAGTGGGCATGAGGCGTTACTGGCTGACTGACTGACAGTGACTGACAAGCTGACTGAGGGTGACTGGCTGACTGACTGACTGACTTACAGGCTGACTTACAGTGACTGGCTTCCAGTAATATTATCTTCTCCTGGTGTAGTTCCTCCTCCCGGTCAGCAGGGGTGCCAGTGTTCTACCTGAACCGTCCAGCCAATCAGGTCGTGACCCTGGGCTGCCCGGGGTCACGACCCCAGCACGCGGTGGCCTGGGACCAGGGGTCGGAGCCCATCTATCGCTCTAAACACCTCAAAGCGTCCAACCTGACCTCCACATCTCCCAGGATGCACCTGGACGTGGCAGGTCACCTGGTCTTCAGACCCGCCCACCTGGAGGACTCAGGTAACCAATCAGCTGCCAATCAGGGTCCGTTTCTGATTGGTTGGACGCAGTGTTTCCTCAGGGACATCAGTAGACTGTACCAGTAAAGTGCTACTCTGGGCGCACTGAGCTCAGGGTAGTATGTCGACAGGAGATTTGTGTTCTACTGAAGGTCAAAAGTAGAAGTGATGAGGACAGAGAGCAGACGTCTGACCTCGTTCGGCTGCCCGGTTGTGTTGTGATAACTCAGGACTGATATAGTTCATCTATCTACGACACAGCTCTGCTCAGCTCCATATTTGGTCTGAGAGTGAAGGAAGAAGGAAGGGTCCAGTCACACAGAGGGTCTGAGAGGCTGCACATGGTCACGCCCCTGGGTTTAGGGGGGGGGGGGGTGCTTCGTTTTGATCGAAAAGCGGCCATTTTGTCTGTTCTAACGCACTTCTCCAGGTGGGTAGTTTGAGTCTGACTGTATTCTGGCTTTGCCGTCTCTAAGGGGTCTACTACTGCTGGCTGCAGGGGCGCAAGGCAGCCCAGATACGACTGCTGGTCTACGCCCACTTTGGGCGGGTCCACATGATGTCGGACCCCAGCGTCCAATCAGCTCTCAGGGCGGTGCTGATGTCATACGCTGCCATGACGACCGTCTTCATTATGCTGCTGCTGGCGAGAGCGGGTATCAGGACGTTCAGGAACACTGGACCCTAGATACACACACACACACACACACACACACACACACACACACACACACACACACACACACACACACACACACACACACACACACACACACACACACACACACACACACACACACTCACATGAAGACGCACACTCTCCAAAGCAAAGGACAGAATACAAAGAAAAGCTGCTTATGTAAGAGAATGGCTCATTAATGTTTTGTGTGTGTGTGTGTGTGTGTGTGTGTGTGTGTGTGTGTGTGTGTGTGTGTGTGTGTGTGTGTGTGTGTGTGTGTGTGTGTGTGTGTGTGTGTGTGTGTGTGTGTGTGTGTGTGAGTGAGTGATGGGGTCTAGAGAGGTGTGTGTGTGTGATGGGGTCTAGAGAAGTGTGTATGTGTGTGATGAGTTTATACAGGGATGAGAGGCTGATTGGGTGAGAGAGATAGTGACAGTAGAGACAGTCTGGGAGAGAATGAGTAGAAAGAAAGAAAACTGAGAGGTCTCCACCAGATGATGACGAGAGAGAGGGATAGAGAGAGGTAAATGGCTAGAGAGAGAGAGGTAAATGGCTAGAGAGAGAGAGTGATAGAGAGAGGTAGATGGCTAGAGAGAGAGAGTGGTAGAGAGAGGTAGATGGCTAGAGAGAGAGTTATACAGAGAGGGCTCTTCACCGGATGAGGGCATCTGAGAGGCTCTCCACATGAGAACCAGCTGGGGTCTGAGATTATCCATCCATCTTTTTTTTCTCTCTCTTCTGTCTCTCCTCCCTCTGTTGCTCCTCTCTCTCTCTCTCTCTCTCTCTCTCTCTCGCTATCATGCCCTCGTCTCTCTCTCTCTCTCTCTCTCTCTCTCTCTCTCTCTCTCTCTCTCTCTCTCTCTCTCTCTCTCTCTCTCTCTCTCTCTCTCTCTCTCTCTCTCTCTTTCTCTCTCTCTCTCGCTATCATGCCCTCGTCTCTCTCTCTCTGGTGAGGAGGTTTGGTGTCTCTGTGTGTTTGACTCCCAGCTGAGAGCTTCTGGGTTCGATCCCCAATGTCCCAGCCCAGCCAGGGTAGGGTACCTGCTGACCCTGATCCCGCTGGTGATACCGGAGACGGAGTACGGGTAAAGAGAGTCTTCTTCAGCGTGATGCTGAGGACTCCCCATCAAAGACCGGGATGCATGTACCCAGGAGGGCATGACCCCCATCTGGTCCCCACTAAGGACTGCAGTGTCCCACCACCCCTCCTGGGATGTGGGCTCAGTAGCAGGCGAGTCCTGGTCTGGGTCTGGGTCTGGGGGAGCCAGTAGGCCTCCTGGGGGAGTGGGGTGGACCTCATACAACCCTTTTATTTCATATGATCCGGTATCTAAAACCTGGGCCTCTGCCATAGGCCTGATACCAGAGCCCAGACTCTGACCTGAAAAGGACCTCTTCAAATCCAATAAATGAACTCATCACCGCGTTAAACGAAGCTATTCCCCACAGAGCCCACTTCATGGGGGAGCTGTGTTATTGTGTGTGTGTGTGTGTGTGTGTGTGTGTGTGTGTGTGTGTGTGTGTGTGTGTGTGTGTGTGTGTGTGTGTGTGTGTGCGTGCGTGCGTGCGTGCGTGCGTGCGTGCGTGCGTGCGTGCGTGCGTGCGTGCGTGCGTGCGTGCGTGCGTGCGTGCGTGCGTGCGTGCGTGCGTGCGTGCGTGCGTGCGTGCGTGCGTGCGTGTGCGTGTGCGTGTGTGCGTGTGTGTGTGTGCAGAATGATAGTTATGATATTATAACTCTAGTTCTATGATTGTAGGCGTAGCCGTCTAGGCTACGCCTAAACCAGAGCCAATAAGAGCGCCGTTTTAAAGGACAGGGCATCCAAAGGGGCCTGAGACAGAGGCTCGAAAGGGTCCCTGGACAACCCGCGCAAACACGGCGGGGAGATCCCAGCTTGGTGTAAGCACGCGCGAAACAGGCCTAACCCGTCTAGCACCACACAAGAACCTCTTGACCAGTGGATGGCTGAATATCGGTTCACCATCACAGCCCGCATGGCCAGCCGAAACAGCTGCCGCATAGACCTTGATGGTGGAAAAAGGCAAACCCTTCTCCAATAAGCGCTGTAGAAACGCAAGCACGCTTCCCACCTCGCGATGGGATGGGACAGCGTGGTTCCTGTCACACCAATCAGAGAGAGCGCACCACTTCGCCGCATAGAGGGAAGAAGTAGAAGGCGCACGAGCAGCCTGGATAGTGTTGATAACCGCTTCAGGCAAACCATTGCCCTGCAGGATCAACCTCTCAGGAGCCAGACCAACAACCGTCCCGATACATCGGGCGGGTGGTGCACCGTCCCGTGGGCCTGTGAAGCGCATCCGGTCTGAACGGTACCGGCCACGGCGCCGTCCGTGAGAGCGCCGCCAGCTCGAACGGCTACCGGCTGGCACAGCTGAAGGATGGCGCTGGAGAAGCGGGAAACCGTCAGCCATCTCGCGGTCTCCTCCGGGGCCATAAGCCTCCCTGCCAGCCGACGAGGAGACCAGGGCAGAGGAGCGCAGGGCGATGTCGTTGACCGCCGCCGCAGACTGCGAGGCACAGACGAACACCCTGTCCGTCAGGCCGGCAATCTGCTTCTGGAGGCGGTCGGGGGGGGCAGCGGTTCCTCGTTAGGACGCCATCCGGCGCCCGGACAGAGAAGCGCTGCCAGGGAAGGCTCCAGGCGAGGCTCCAGGCCTGATACCCTCGCCTGGGTATCAGGCGAGGTCTGATACCGCAAGCGCGCGCACGGGACAAGCCCATAAGGCGAAGCCTTGACGGCGTAGCCTACATGAAATAGAACTCCCTCTCTCGTTACTAACTGTGGATGTTGCCAAGCTGTCACTCCAATCGAGACTGGCCAATAGAGACGTGTCTTACATCTTTCGGCGTAGGTCCCGCCCACGAGATTCAGCTCAACAGGGAATGTGGGCGGTGCCCACGTTGATTGGTGCATAGTTTAAATTTTTCAGTGCGTGCTCGCACGCGCACGGGACAAGCCCATAAGGCGAAGCCTAGACGGCGTAGCCTCCATGAAATAGAACACTGCATTGTTGAAAGCTGCTCTTCAATCAATGCTTGTTTATGTTTTTAGCGTATTGACTTGGTTCGTATCATGAAGAGTAGGTAAGTGTTGGCAGGGATATTGCTGACCAGAGGTTATCGAACCAGGTGTTATGGGGTCGGGGGTCGGCTCTAATGGTGGGGGAGGCCTTTGGTGATTCACGACTGCACTTGCTCTCCGTATCGCCACTTTAAGAGGACGGGAAATTGCTTTGACCGACTGCACAACAGCAGAGTAGAAGAGGGAATAGTAAACGATTCCTGCTGGAGTCAAGAGGGTGAAGTCTGCATTGGCTGATATTAAGAAACAGGTGAACTGAAGAAAACGGAACTGAACTAAACAGAATTGAACTGAGGGGAATTAAACTGAACTGTAATTGATTTGTTTTGCTTTTTCTTTGTTTGATTCGATCACTCAAAATCGAGTTAAAATAAATGTCACCTTTTTGTAAAACTCTCAGCAATGTCCACAACGAAACCTTTACCTGGTTATAGAATATATGCCCACAAATGACTAGTGCAACCTTGTGATATATTTTAGTCAGAATTAGATTTCTTTATTTGTGTATTAATTTCATATGCAGAGAAAATATACAATTCAAGATTCAAGCTTCATCAAGATGCTAAAAAATGACAAGAGGTGGTTCGGGACCGCTCAGCCGAGTCAGGTGGTATGTCACCTGACCTCTGTCCTGACACCGGGCTGCGCTCCAAAGCTTTCCCTCATCTACTTCCCCTCCTCCTGCATCATCTACGCCTCTGATACGTCAACTCTCTGCGGGGGGTGTGGTCTGAGCCACCCAGGTGGATGCTGGGATATGGAGTCCACAGTTCTGCAGTCCCCGGTAGAGGGGTTCACGCTCATGGCCTAGCGCTCACTAGAACCTAGCGCTCAACGTTATAGTGTGGATCCATCTGGGGGGAGGGGCCTAGAGGAGCCAACCAGGCCTGGAGTTTCATTTGGAACGCAGCCCGTGCCAATAGATATAGCGGTAGATACATCAGCCCATATGAATAAAATCAAACGTCGGTTATAAGAGAAAGGATGGTTCAGCGAAAGCAGTCTAGTAATCGACTAATTCACCTTCTGCTCTTTATATCACAGAACTAGAGAACATCACATTAGAATGGGTGGAGCGACCACCTGAAGCAGCATTTACTACATCAAGACCTCCACATTAAGGACAGGAAGTAGGCGTGGACGAGGTGCCTCACGCCCCACAGACGGGAGAAGCACCATTCAAACCTGTCCCTACAAAACAAGCGACACAGGAGGAACACCCCTAGTCGGTCCCAGCTGTTTTGCGTTCGGCTCGGTGGAACACCACAACTTTCAGATGTTCATCAGAAGAAGAGGGATAACAAATACATTGACAACATCCGTTTAATTTTTTTTTTGCTAGATTTGGCTTTTCGATATGTTCTGACATTCAAGTGGTCTGTAGAATGTAAACATCTCCCTGCCGGTAGCTCCCCTCACCTAGCGGCTCTTGGAGCTAACGCACTAGCGCTCCCAAGATGGCCGCTCGGTGGGGCAAAGCTGAGGGCGGGAAAACACACACGGCGGAGAGAAATGAACTTTATACACCAACGGTCAAACCAGGAGAACTCGATACGTTTTTATACTGACACAGAACTGTAATATTTAAAGAGAAGGTATGTACAGCATGATCGGGCATACAGTCGTATTTCAGCTCACTTGGCACGTCCATATGATGGAGACTTGACCCTTTGTCCAGACCACATGTTCTCTATATAGATTGTGCTACAAAAACACGAAACCGTAATACAAAATAACAAGTTCAGCCTGGACTTCATTTTCTTTTACATGTTAAACAGAGCAAGCAGCGATACAGAGAGCCTCACGTGTTGTGAAAGATTTCCTCTTTTAAGACGCACGTCTTCACAGACTCCGCTAGCAAAGGTTTAGCTAGCGTTCAGCAGATACCAACGTTGTCATGGTAATACGGTCCTCGCCGTGTGCAAATGCGTCTCAAATCATATTTTACCTGACCCAAACTTGGGTGTGTCTGGCAGGTTTTGTGTTTGTGGTTTAGCACAGACCTGGTGGGGTGCTGAACCCGGACTACCGTATTAAGTCTCAACTTCAGGGTCTACCAGGACTACAGCAGTTAGTCTACACCCTCTACCATGAATACAGTAGTCAGTCTCACTTTCAGGGTCTATCACGACTACCGTAGACTAATCTTCAGTGTTTTCTCCATTGATAACTCGGAATTGTAATGAGAAACAGATACAATTTGTAAGCAAAGGCTTTGCATCAAAAAACAAAGATTAATATAAAATCATGATTAGAATACGGTATATTTCCACAGCGTATACCACACCTTGACATCTAATCCTCTCATTTTTGACACATAGATACACCTTTTAGAAGCCTGCAATATATAAATATTTTTGTGGTAAAACTCTTTAGCACATTCAAGTCTCTCTAAAGTATTTTACAAAATTGATTTCATGGATGTTTCATTGGTTGCTGTCTGCCCAAGTTTGGCAGAGTGGTTTTCTACCAATGAGCTACGAGTATTTAGTCAGAGGCCTTATAAGGTCAGCCTGGTCGGGTATAAAAAGCTAAGCACCGGGCCACGGTCAGACTGCAGAGAGAGGCTTTAAGGCATGGAGTTCAACCAGATAGTTCCTCTCACAGACAAACACACACACACGACATCTGAGAACCAATGGGACGCCACGGACATCTGATCACCAATCCAAAGCAGCACTAGTATGGACTGCAACCAAAAGTCAAATAAGAAGTATCAAACTAGTACAGTTCATATGAATATAGGGTTTCAAATCAACAGTGGGAGGTGTAAAGACTTGATCCAGAGTTATTCACTTTTAAATTGTTCAAATCAAATCAAAGACCGTGAGGCTAAGAATAAAATCAAGAATCAAATGGAAAAAAACACCAAACACAAAAGAATCCCAACTTAAAGTACGTATAAAGTACACATAACGTACATACAGTTACAGGGGTCAAAGTACCCCACCCAGAAGCTAGGCTACTTCGCTGATCCCATCAGCCCTGTCCAGGTCGCCGTGGTGCCTTTGAGCAAAGCGCGGTGACAACCCAAGAGAAACCTCTGAGTTCTAACCCCCGGATTCTTCATCATTCTTGACTCTTCTTGTCGTTCGACGAATCCTTTCAGGACCGGGCGTTCAGGACGCGGGGCCTCGACGTTCATCTGTGAACAAAGCCGTGTTCCGTAACAGAGTGGGAGCTTTTAAAAGCCATGAAAAAGACGGAAACCTGAAAACAAACAAAGACGCCTCAATTCGTTTTTTCTCCATTATCCTCTTAAGTGCTGTTTGCACAGGCTCGCCCGGGTAATTGTTCAATACCAATTTCCTGCAAAAACGATTAAAGCTTTGTCTGTTATGCATTGAAAATCATCCCTGCCGGCCAGAAATCCACTCTGCCGCCGCCGGCAGGAAACAGAGGACAGGATTCAGCCACGAAACGCCATCCTAAAACAACGGCCCCATGTTCCGGGACCCGGGGCCTGGGGGCCCAGGGGACCGACGGGGTGGGGGTCGGGTCACCTCCTCTGGATCAAGACCAGGACCAGGACCAGAGAGCCCCTTGGTCCCAAGGAGGGGGTCTTAACCCCGGGGACCCCTCCCTCTCGACCCTGTGAAGTCGGGGTCTAAACTGAAAACTCGGTCCCCCAATAACGTCCAGAACCCCCACTCCCCATCACCTCTAGGTGAGGGGGGGGGGGGGAGGGGGGGAGCTGAGTCCCCTTTAGCCCTGATCTCCATCTCTCTGTGTTGCCCACCTCTGCTAACCTCACAATCCTCACTATCTGCGCCATGCAGCGCTCAGCCTGCTGCTTAGCAGGACTGACTCCCCACGGTTTGTTTATAGTCACACACACCCACAAACACACACACACACAGACACACACACACACACACACACACACACACACACACACACACACACGTATCCCCCTAAGGTGGCTCTCAAAGCAGTCCTTCCCTCGTCCTCCTCTGGATCCTACTTTCATCCTTCTGGCTCTGAGGGTTTAATGCGGACAACAAGTTTGTGAAATGAATGGTTCTGTGTCTGGATTAGCCGGTCAGCCCCTGAACCATAGCAGAGCAGCGTCCATGTGGAGGTTGTCCTCAAAAAGTCTCTCGGCCGTCCATCGAAGCGCTCTTCCTGCGAGCTGCCGCTGCGGTCCGCTGTGCCCAGACGCTCCCATTAAGCCGGTGGGCTCCACTGGCGTGTGATGCTGAAGGTTTTTCCCGCTGAAACTGGCCGCCGGGCGCTGGGCGGTAATTCATTCGGTTTGGAGGGCAGCAGATAAAGGCTGCGTGGGCCGTGATGAATGGGGGCCGCGGAGGGGTTCTGTGGATGAGTCGAGAATCCAAAATTTACCCTCAACTTTTGCTGCAGCCAAACCATCTATTACTGTCACAGCAATGCACCCCTCAGCCTCTCTCTGCCTCTCTCTCCTCCTCCTCTCGTCTAGTTCTTGTTTCCCTCCTTCTGCTTCTCCTTCTCCCTTCTAAATTATCCATTTATTTATCTTCTTTCTCCAGTCTCTCTTCTTCTCTTCCTCCTTTCTCTCCTCCACTCTCTCCTCCTATTCTGCTGTTTCTTCCTGGAGTTGGAGTTAATAATATTCAGTGTTTGAAGACCGGTGACTCAAACCAGTTCCTGTCATATGTCCCACCAGCTTTTGGCAGTGTTCGCCCAGTACCAGGCCAGTGACCTCGTCTAACGCTGGTTCAGTCTGCAGTGGGCGGCCTCATGGGACCCAGCCAGGAGACAAACGGAAAACGGGTCCTCTCCCTCCTTAAGGACGCTGAAGAGGTTCACAGTCTGCAGGAGGGGTGCTCAAGACCTCGGGGGCTGTGAGGTGTGGTCCAATCCCCAGCCAAGATGCAAGGGTTCTGACGTGTCGTTCTTCCCCGTGTGACACCCCCCCCCCCATCCCAACCGTTCCTCCTCCCAGGACCCCCACACCGTGGGCTGGGCCAGGCTATTGTCACCAGTCCGGACGTCGGACGACATCCTCTCTGTGGAGCTCCAACACCTCCCATCTGGGTCCTTCCCCCTGCCCCCCTCCCCCCCCCCCCCGGGGTCCTCCTAGATCCTCTTCCCCTCCAGCCCGTCCCCGTCTCCCCCTCCCGCCCCGCCCTCCAGCTCCTCCTCCGCCTCCCCCCCGCCCCAGGCCAGCCTGCGGGTCCTGGGGCCGGGGGGCCCACACCGCTAGAGGGCCGTGATCTGGGTCACGTCCGTGTTGGAGTTCCCCTGCTTGTCCCCCCTCTGGGTGTGGGGGTGGTCCACCCCCACCAGCGGCAGCTCCACGCCTAGTCACGCCGGGTGGGGGTTCCCCCCGCCCGGCCCCCCCCCGCCGCCGCCGCCACCGCCGCCGCCGCCGCCCCCCTTGCAGCTGTAGGCGGCGGCCACCTCGCGGGCGATGCTGCGCATGCGGCCCGACTGCTGCGTGTCCAGGCGGAACGGCGACGGGTGGCAGAACTCCCGGAAGCAGCGCTTGAAGTTCTCGTCCAGGAAGGCGTAGAGGACGGGGTTCAGGCTGCTGTTGACGTAGCCCAGCGCGATGCAGAAGTGCATGAGCACCAGCGTGAACAGGCTGCCCAGGTTGAAGCCCAGCGACTGCGCCAGCGCCATGATCTGCACGGGCGTCCAGCAGACCACGAAGGCGACCACCACCGCCAGCACCATGCGCGTGATGCGCCGCAGGTTGCGGTCCTTCTCCTTGGAGCCCGAGAGGATGCGCACGCTGCGGAGGCGCTTCACCATCAGGCTGTAGCAGATGCTGATGATGGCCACCGGGATGAGGAAGGAGAAGAGGAAGACGCAGGTGCCGAAGACGGGGTCCCAGTAGCCGCGGGGGTCGGGCAGCACCACGATGCACTCCACGCCTGGCGAGGAGACACACGTGGTTTGGTTAATGGCATGTTGTGAACACGAGGCAGAACACACACCCCCCCCTCGTCTTATCACTCATCTGTGGGGTCTAAATACGCTGATACTTGATCGGTGTGCGTCTCGGACACTTTGTTTCCACGTTATTTGCTGCATGTCGAGGTCTGGGTCCAAGTCATTCACAGCGTCTGCTCTCTGCTCTCTAACACATGGTGCCTCATGACGTTCTCCAACACCTCTGCTCGCTGCTCTTCGCTCACTGCTCTCTGCTCTCTGCTCTTCGCTCTCTGCTCTCCTCACTCTGCTCTCTGCTCTCTGCTCTCCACTCTCTGCTCTCTGCGCTCTGCTCTCTGCTCTCTGCTCTCTGCTCTCTGCTCTTCGCTCTCTGCTCTCCTCACTCTGCTCTCTGCTCTCTGCTCTCCACTCTCTGCTCTCTGCTCTTCGCTCTCTGCGCTTGGCTCTCGGCTCTGTGCTCAGTGCTCCCTGTTCCCTAAATCCTGTTGTCTCATGTTGCTCTCCATCACTTCAATGTCTGCTCTGAAAGAGCAAGTGCTGATGTTTTATTTGCAACACATAACACCACGTCGTACAAAAAACAATAAAATACACAATCTTGGAGGAGCGAGTCGCCTATAGAAAGGGTTTGATACAAGAGGTGGACCTCCATCACAACAAAGAGAGTACAAGGTGGACCCCCATTGCCACAAAGAGAGGTTGCAGGCAGGGGGGACAATTCAATCTATAAATAGTCTATATATACCAGGATAATTACTGTATGCAAAATAATTGAGGAGGCGGGAAACATCATCGAGATACACACGAACACACACACACACGCGCACACACACACACACACACACACACACACACACACACACACGCACACATACACACAACCACACAAAGAGATGCACACACTCACACACACATAAGTGCCCAACCGCACACGTGCATACACACATGTAGAGACATAAATGGGAGTGAGAGAGATCGCCCGGAGGGATGATTTGATTATAGTTGAAAGCATGATGAAATAATGAATTAAGTTGGTGATTCCAGCTGACGGGAGTGATGAATAAATGAATTGCTGTTGACAATAGAAAGAGAAGACCGAGATAGAACCCTTGAATGAACGACATAGTGACCGAGAAGATGAATACATTAATAATAACTGTGGACCATTAAACGGTGTCTTAATGGATGGATGAAGGCCTGGTGACAGAACAGAGCCTGATGACTACGGAGGAGGATGATTGCATGAATGAGGGGGTTCATGTGGGGTACAGGATGTGGGAACGATGTCATGGTAACGGCCCACGCAGAGGGGTGTGGGGGGGGGGGGGCTACAGATTGAAGCACCAAAACAATATAAGGACAATTTGGATCCTAATAAAGGACCCATGTCATGAGGTCCGTCATTCAGAGCTCTGGGATGAGGGGGGGGGGGGGGGCACGCCCACCATGACATCACAGCCCTTCCCACTGACATACTCCGACCTCTCATCCAATAGGAGGACAGCATAGGGTAGTGGGTGTACAGGGGGGAGTTTTCTTCTGACATATGTCCATATTGTAAGTCATATAACAGCGTCTGCTAAACGCCCTAAATGTAAAATGTAATGAGTGGTCTGAAGAGACAGGCAACTCGTTCTGGGGGTTATGTGGAACAGAGGCAGCTGAGCCCTAACTGAAGTGTGTTCTCAGAGATGTGCGAAGGTTACACTCATGGTAACACTCAGGCGTCTGGTTCAAACGTTGAGCGGCACTCAGAGAACGTCTCCCACGGACGTACGAGGTCCCCGTTCTGATCCTTTCAGTGGGCGGTGTGATGCTGGTTCAAACAGGGCTGAGCCGTTCTGGAAACTCTGGGCTCTCACGGTTTATTGTAGACATAAACAACATCCCCAAGGGCACACACACGCACATGCACACGCTTGCACACAGACACAAACACACACATACATACACACATACACACACACAGACACACACTCACACACACTCACACACACACACACACACACACACACACACACACACACACACACGTCTCTGTCACACAAACATACTCACACACACACACACACACACACACACACACACACACACACACACACACACACACACACACACACACACACACACACACACACACACACACACACACACACACCTAGGGACAGTAAGCTCTCTCGCTCTCTCATTCTCTCTCTCTCTCTCTCTCTCTCTCACTCTGGCTCTCACTCCATCTCTCTCTTTCTCTCTTTCTCTCTCTCTCTCCATCTCTGTCTGTTTCTCTCTCTCCCTCTCTCTCTCTGTCTGTCTCTGTCTGTCTGTCTGTCTATCAGAGTGGAGGAGGAGGAGGAGGAGGAGGAGGAGGAGGAGGAGGAGGAGGGAGGAGGAGGAGAGGAGCGTCAGAAGGGGGTGAAGGTTTGGCCCGAGTGCCGGGTCTCTTCAGCTGAGCGACCGGGTCGTTCTGAGCGGGCGGCAGATGGTCTGACGGTGAAGTGGTCTGACACGAGGCGCGTTAGTCCTCCGCTCTGTGTGTCCCCTCAGGGACGCCGTATGCTACAGACAGACAGTCCTACTGACGTCACATGAGGCTTGTTCCAATTCGTTCACTCGTTTCCTCACTCCCTAATCCCTTTAGAGGGGACACTGTGTAGTGCACTATCTAGGGAACAAGGAAGGAACTCTTTCTCCATGAGTCCGACATCCATCGGGCGATGTGTGTGTGTGTGTGTGTGTGTGTGTGTGTGTGTGTGTGTGTGTGTGTGTGTGTGTGTGTGTGTGTGTGTGTGTGTGTGTGTGTGTGTGTGTGCGCGTGTGTGTCTGTGTGAGGGATAGAGTGGTAAGGACAAGATGTCCGAAGGGAAAGCAGTAAGGGTGTACCGCTCAGCTGAGTGGCTTCGAAACAAGTTCATCTCTATGCGATCTAAATCATTAATCTTTAAAAAGCACCGACATCACCACCATCACCATCCCCACATCATCACCTAATCCTCCACCATCACAATCCCACCACCACCACCACCACCACCACAACCATCACATCTCACCACCTACTCCTTCACCACCACAAGCTCCAACTCCGCCACCACCACCACTTGCATCACCAGCACAACCAATATCACCATCACCATCACAAGCACCCCCACCACCACCCAAATCAACACCACCAGCACCATAGTAAGTAATCTGAGTAATCTGTTTCCTCGCTGGCCTCTGCCTGCTCCCGGAGGAAAGATCTTTGACCCCAATTACTGATCAGAGAGGAGAGGAGGGGAGAGGTGGGAGACCGAGGAGGGGAGAGGAGGGAAGAGAAGAGGAGAGGAGGGGAGAGGGGGGAGAGGAGGGGAGAGGAGGGAGAGAAGAGGAGAGGAGGGTAGAGTGGGGAGACGGAAGAGGGGAGAGGGGGGAGAGGAGAGAGAGGAGGGGAGAGGGGGGAGAGGAGGGGAGAGGGGGGGGAGAGGGGGGGGAGAGGAAGGAGAGAGGGGAGAGGGGGAAGAGGGGGGAGACCGAGGGGAGATGGGGGAGAATGAGGAGGGGAGAGAGGAGGTGATAAGAGAGAGGGGATGATGGGGGGAGGAGGAGGAGGGAGAGGAGAGGTGAGAAGAGGAGGAGAGCCTGAGAGGAGAGGCAGAGGTGGGGAAGAGGAGCAAAGCACCACTCATGCCCTCTGCAACACACAGGGAGACTAATAAAGTTGATGATGGAGGCCACAGCTGACTCGAGGCTAGCGTTTGGGATCGATAGTTAACCGCCAAACAACCACTCAGCTGCTAATGCAATGCATTACACAACTGTTGACTGACATCAAGGAGGGAGTGTGTGTGTGTGTGTGTGTGTGTGTGTGTGTGTGTGTGTGTGTGTGTGTGTGTGTGTGTGTGTGTGTGTGTGTGTGTGTGTGTGTGTGTGTGTGTGTGTGTTGTGTAAGAAGCAGCCCTCGGGCTAACGTAGTTGCCGTGAGATCTAATGCTACTGCGGCACGGGTCAACCATCATAGATAACATCACATGCTAACCACCACAGCTAATGGAGAGCTAAAATAGATTTGATAGAAGGCTAATCAGTTGTCTATCCTCTGTGCACTCTAATAATCACTAAAATAATCGAACATTTGCGTTGAGCTGCAAAGAATCTCTCTCTCTCTCTCTCTCTCTCTCTCTCTCTCTCTCTCTCTCTCTCTCTCTCTCTCTCTCTCTTCTCTCTCTCTCTCTCTCTCTCTCCCTCTCTCTCTCTCTCTCCCTCTCTCTCTCCCTCTCTCTCTCTCTCACTGATCAATAAGCAAAGGAGAGAGTGGGTGAGAGGGAGAGAGATATTGATTCTGTATGAGAGTAGTCATGCAAGTGAAGTTGAACGTAATTGAAACATGTGTGTGCGTGTGCGTGTGTGTGTGTGTGTGTGTGTGTGTGTGTGTGTGTGTGTGTGTGTGTGTGTGTGTGTGTGTGTGTGCGTGTGTGCGTGTGCGCGTGCATGTGTGTGTATGTGTGTGTGAGCGTGTGCGCGTGCGTGTGTGTGTGTGTGTGTGTCTTACTGCTCATATCCTCCTCAACGTCCCCCCATCACCATGGCCGGGACCCCGATGGCGGAGGCCAACACCCACACGCAGATATTCACCACCTGCAGGTTGCCATGGCAACACCACCCCATAGGAAACACACTGATCAGAGAGGGAGGGACCCTACGGCCAGCGCCATCCCATAATACAAAACAGGATGCTGGATTTTTGTTATCCTTGTCTCCAGCGATATGTTTAGATCGTGAGACAATGTAATCCTTAGGTTATTAGAGGCAGGTAGGGGTTAGACAGTACAGGGACAGGTCATTAAGAGGCAGGTAGGGGTTAGACAGTACAGGGACAGGTCATTAAGAGGCAGGTAGGGGTTAGACAGTACAGAGACAGGTCATTAAGGAGCAGGTAGGGGTTAGACAGTACAGGGACAGGTCATTAAGGAGCAGGTAGGGGTTAGACAGTACAGAGACAGGTCATTAAGGAGCAGGTAGGGGTTAGACAGTACAGAGAGGTCATTAAGGAGCAGGTAGGGGTTAGACAGTACAGAGACAGGTCATTAAGGAGCAGGTAGGGGTTAGACAGTACAGAGACAGGTCATTAAGGAGCAGGTAGGGGTTAGACAGTACAGGGACAGGTCATTAAGGAGCAGGTAGGGGTTAGACAGTACAGGGACAGGTCATTAAGGAGCAGGTAGGGGTTAGACAGTACAGGGACAGGTCATGAAGGAGCAGGTAGGGGTCATGGAGGGGTCATGGAGGGGTCGTGACCTTGGCCTTGTGGGGGGTCCTCATGTCCAGGGCCTTGACGGGGTGGCAGACCGCCACGTAGCGGTCCATGCTCATCACCGTCAGGGTGAAGGTGCTGGTGAACATGTTGTAGTAGTCGATGGACACCACCGCCTTACACAGGGCGTTCCCGAACGGCCAGAAGCCCAGGAACACATCGGTGCCCTGGGGGATAGATGATCCCGATGTTTACATGTTGGTTTGTAAAAGGCTGAGCTAGCATTATTGAGCTATGCTAAAGGATACACGTTGGTTTATAACAGTTGAGGTATCATTGTGAAGCTATGCTCATTTCTACATGATTCCAGGCTGGATTGCTCACTCAGACTGTACATCGATGTTTAAATCCAATTATCTTAACTATATTAGGTTACGTCTCATTATGTTGATCTATCAATACGTTTATCATCTTCAATACACAAACTTAATGATGCATTGACGTAACGATATATAAACTTATTGATGCATTAACGTAACGATATTAAACTCGATAATGCATTAACGTAACGATATTTAAACTTAATGATGCATAAATATACGATGTTTAAACTTGAGGATGAATAAACCTAATTATGATCAATAACAATCAACGGCAGGTTTGGCTATTCTAGTACTTATATACAATGTACTGTCCTTCGCAATACTGCAGAGTATAAATGCATACTACTCCATACTGATGTACATCACAGCAGGGTTATTATGGTCTGTTACCTGGAAGGGCAGTGTGGCCAGAACCAGAGCATCTGCCAGGGCAAGGTTGAAGATGTAGATGTTAGTGCAGTCTTCATCTTAGTGTACCTGGAGAGAGAGAGAGAGAGAGAGAGAGAGAGAGAGAGAGAGAGAGAGAGAGAGAGAGAGAGAGAGAGAGAGAGAGAGAGAGAGAGAGAGAGAGGAGAGAGAGAGTGAGAGAGAGAGAAGAAAAAGAGAGAGAGAGAGAGAGAGAGAGAGAGAGAGAGAGAGAGAGAGAGAGAGAGAGAGGGAGAGAGGGAGAGAGATGAGAGAGAGAGAGAGAGAGAAAAGAGAGAGAGAGAGAGAGAGAGAGAGAGAGAGAGAGAGGAGAGACAGAAAAAGAGAGAGAGAGAGAGAGAGAGAGAGACAGAGAGAGAGAGAGAGAGAGAGAGGACAGAGACAGAGACAGAGACAGAGAGAGAGAGAGAGAGAGAGAGAGGAGAGAGAGAGAGAGAGAGAGAGAGAGAGAGACAGAGACAGAGACAGAGACAGAGACAGAGAGAAGGATGTTTCAATTTCAAGACTAGCGTCCTGGCCCTCTGTGGACCTGGCCTCTTTAGACCAGACCTCTTCAGACCTGACCCCCTGTAGACTGTGTCCCAGGGGCTTCACAGTGAGCTCTGAAGCTGTGTGGAGGTCATCCCAGCCCCAGTAGGACCACTTCAGAAGATGTATGATGGTTGAGCTCTAACCAGGCTGGTTATTAAATCATCCGGGGACACTGTCCCTCCAGTCTGCTCCACTTCCTGCTGATCTGCTGCTGCAGGAAATGCCTGACACAGACTCAGTCCAGCGCGGTTCCCAACACACTCCATCACGCTGAGTAACCTCTGGGTCAGAGGAACGATTCCCCGCCGAGAACCTCAGCCCATAGTAAGGTAAAAACCTATCTCTTCAGACTAGCCTATGGACTATGATATGGCTAAATGGACTATTTATTTTTGATAATTTTTCAAATATTTGATCTTTGTGTGACCTTGTGTGTCCTGAAAGGCGTTTTAAAGTAAATGTATTATTTATTATTATTATTTAATGTATTACCTTTACTACTCAAGTATTATAGTAGTACTATATTTTAGAGCTGTCAGTTAAACGCGTTATTAACGGCGTTAACGCAAACCAATTTTAACGGCGTTAAAAAATTATCGCGCGATTAACGCAAATATTTTATTTACAAAAAATAATAATATTTTTTTTTTTTCTTTGGCTCAAAAC
>NC_082382.1:21174040-21289040 GCF_031168955.1 Gadus macrocephalus
GACTTTAACCCCGCCCTGGGCTAGAGGGTAGGTGACCTTTAACCCCGCCCTGGGCTAGAGGGTAGGTGACCTTTAACCCCGCCCTGTGCTAGAGGGTAGGTGACTTTAACCCCGCCCTGGGCTAGAGGGTAGGTGACCTTTAACCCCGCCCTGGGCTAGAGGGTAGGTAACCTTTAACCCCGCCCTGTGCTAGAGGGTAGCTGACCTTTAACCCCGCCCTGGGCTAGAGGGTAGGTGACCTTTAACCCCGCCCTGGGCTAGAGGGTAGGTGACCTTTAACCCCGCCCTGTACTAGAGGGTAGGTGACTTTAACCCCGCCCTGGGCTAGAGGGTAGGTGACCTTTAACCCCGCCCTGTGCTAGAGGGTAGGTGACCTTTAACCCCGCCCTGGGCTAGAGGGTAGGTGACCTTTAACCCCGCCCTGTGCTAGAGGGTAGGTGACCTTTAACCCCGCCCTGGGCTAGAGGGTAGGTGACCTTTAACCCTTTAACCTTTGGTCTGGGAGTCCAACCCCCTCCTCCCCACTCCTACTCTCCTGGACGCCCTGCACCAGGGCGAGGGGCGGGACACCCTGCTCATGGGGACGGCCCCCCTCTCACTGGGACTCCTCCCCCTGCAGCACTGTGAGACCCTGGAGGTGAAGTGCCGGGGCATGACCCTGGAGGTGACGCTGCGTGGGGAGGGGGTGGAGCCTCTGCTCACCTGCTGCTGCCCTGGCGGCCCCGCGGTCGGAGCCGGATCCGGCGGTGGACCGCTGGACTTTGGCTACGTGCTGCAGAAGGAGGGCGCCGCCTCGCGGGTCCTGAAGGTGAGGAGACACGCCCGGGTAGGGCCCTGGGGGGGGGGGGCTGTTGTCTGTGGGGTGGGTTCATGACGGGAGTGATAGTGCAGTGAGTAGGGTGGACTGAAAGCTACTGGGTTCGATTCCCAATGTCCACAGCTTACCTATCCTAGTAAACAGGTAATTAGGTGAGTGCTGCATGCAGCGCTCAACTGTTTTTAAACAAAACCTCAAGACCTTTTTTCTCTCTTAAACTCTGTAGCACTTTAAGATTTTCGAATGTAAAGTGCTTTACAAATAAAATGTATTATTATTATTAACTACTGTTCTTACGTTTTTTTCTTTCTTTCTTTCTATCTTTCCTCTTTATTATTCTCTGCATACTTTGGGACCTATCTCTTTCCTACATTTTTCACCTAGAGACTCCATTAAATTTTTAAAATGTTCATATTAGCTTGGAATCGCACGCTTCTTTTCAGATTTCTTTAATATTTTATACTTTTTAAGATATTAATACTATTTTTTACAATGGAAGTCAATGGGAGGACGGCGGAGCCTTCCTCCCATTCTCTGACACTTACTACTTCAGACTTCGTAACTTCAGAATTTCGATTACCTTTATACTTTTATTTCAGATTCTTCAGTTAAATTCCTTTTACATTTCTGTATTTTCAGTAATGCTTTACACTTTTCATTCAAATGTCAATTTATTTGTTTCCAACCTTTATTTTTTTTTAAATGGTTTGCATGTTTATACTGTTTACTCCATTTAGACTTTTGAACTCTGTTCAAATCCCTTCACTTGATTTAAGCCGTTTAACATTTCTTTATGCCTTAATCTATTTGGCTTTATTAAATATTTTCAACCTCACTTTGTACTACAGCATTCACCGCATTTTCTGCAGGAAATGCATTTTCTAGTTCTTAGCTGTTTGATTCCTTCTGTATTATAGAATCCGATTAAAAAAATCTAACCATATACTTCATTGATCCGTGGGGGAAAATGGGAGATGTTAGATGCAGTTGCAGAAACGAAATCTGTGCATCTTACCCCAAGTTATAGCAAAATGATAATACAACAATATAAATCATATGCATAGGAAATGTGTATTAGTGATTTTTAGCCTCCACCTGTTTTCTATGGGAGTTATACGGATGTTTGGTTTGACCTGTAAGACTGGGGCAGGCCCGCTACTCTAGAACGGACCACAGTGAAAAGAACGACACCGATGTTTCTGAGCAGCACTGGAAGGCTGTCCTCTCTCTCCTCTCAGCTGAAGAACCGTTCGTCCGTGGAGGTGTGCTACAGCGTCCTGCAGGCCAGCCTAGGGCCCCCTAGCACAGAGGACCGCCTGGCTGTCCTTCTCCAGGGGTACCCCGAATCCCGGCCCATCGTGGGTGAGTCCGACCCCAACACCCCCCCTTCCAACAGCGGGTGGGACTTCCTGTGGCGGTACCGTGATTATTTTGCTGGTGATTCAGTGTGTTAAAGGGTGATGCCAGCGGGGGGTTCCGGCTGTGACTGCCGAGGTGTGACCACCAGGCATGAATGGTTCACTGTGCTGCGCTCTGCATGCGTTTCCTGCTCTGAAAGCTAGTTTGCTGAGTGTGCTGAATGCACACTATGTACAGGGTGCATTGTGTGCATTTGTGAGAGAGTAAGGAAGTGTGTATGATTGATAAAGGCCTGGTAGTGAGTGTGATGGTTAGAGCTATGGCTCATGATAACAAGTTTAACGTTATTGATGCAGTTTGGACTATATTGGTTATGAATTAAGAGATGTGTAAATAGATGTGTGAATAATTATAAAAAAAAAGATTAAAAAAAAAGTGTCTTTCAAAGTACCATTTGCCGGATTAAAACCCTTTTCTAAACCAGTGTGTTGTATATATCCCAAATCCCTCTTGTACAAGGCCCCCAGAACCACAGTGGGCTATGTGTGTTCAGTGTGACGCCAGCAGGGGGTGCTGTCGGTGCGGGGGAGAGCCAGGACCTGACCGTCAGCTTCCAGCCGGACCACCCGTCCGTCCGCTACGCAGACAGACTGACGGTGGAGCTTTTCAACAAGGTAACTGGACCCACAGTATTCGCCCTCAACAGAAACCCACTCACTGTTTACAGAAACCGTATTATAAGCCTGACTGCGTACATTACGTATGTAGTCCAGATGTACTCTCCGGGTGCACTGTAGTGTGTGAGGAGTACAGGCGTCCCCTGTGTGTCTCAGACTGTAGTGTGTGAGCTGGACCTGAGGGGGGCCTGCGTCTCCAGCACCATGTACCTCCACGGAGGAGACACTCTGGGCGGACCACCCCAAGACTACCTTCCACAGCCAGGACCCAGGAGTCCCCAACTCCCAGGTAGGGCTCTCTCCCTCTGTCTGTCTGTCTGTCTGTCTGTCTGTCTGTCTGTCTGTCTGTCTGTCTGTCTGTCTGTCTGTCTGTCTCTCTGTCGCTCTCTGTCTGTCTGTCTGTCTGTCTGCCTGTCTGTCTGTCTGTCTGTCTGTCTGTCTGTCTGTCTGTCTGTCTGTCTGTCTGTCGCTCTCTGTCTGTCTGTCTGTCTGTCTGTCTGCCTGTCTGTCTGTCTGTCTGTCTGTCTGTCTGTCTGTCTGTCTGTGTCTGTCTGTCTGTCGCTCTCTGTCTGTCTGTCTGTCTGTCTGTCTGTCTGTCTGTCTGTCTGTTTCGCTCTCTCTCTCTCTCTCTCTCTCTCTCTCTCTCTCTCTCTCTCTCTCTCTCTCTCTCTCTCTCTCTCTGTTTTTATCTCTCTCTCTCTCTGTCTGTCTGTCTGTCTGTCTGTCTGTCTGTCTGTCTGTCTGTCTGTCTGTCTGTCTGTCTGTCTGTCTGTCTCTCTCTCGATGCCTGTCTGTCTCTTCTCTCTCTCTCTCTCTCTCTCTCTCTCTCTCTCTCTCTCTCTCTCTCTCTCTCTCTGTGTGTGTGTGTGTGTGTGTGTGTGTGTGTGTGTGTGTGTGTGTGTGTGTGTGCGTGTGCGTGTGCGTGTGCGTGCGCGTGCGTCGATGTCTGTTCCTCTCTCACTTTTTCTCTAATCTTTTATCAAAATGTGACAGGGGCCATTTTGGCCCCCGCGCTCGGGGTCCCACACGGCTTGGTGGCGACCATGAGGATGAGGACTGCTCTCCCCTTCCTCTCTCTCTAAGTGTTAGGTCCCAGCACCCCAGTCCTGCTGACCCTGAAGGCAGACCCCCACGCCGACCGGGGGCCCCAGCCCGCCGTCAGGGAGCTCACGGTGGGCTGCATCCGCCAGGCCCAGCCCCTGAAGAAGGTACACCCCCCGTGATGGAGAACGGCTGGTTCATGGGGACAGTGTTTTGCACTGGTTTCATCATTCAGCGATAAACAGGATTAATACGATTAATACATTGTCAAGAAACATGGTTTATACATTTTTTGTGTTTTGAGTTCATGGCGCGAAGATAATGTTTTTTTCGGTGGATTTTGTTTCTCCACCTTTATAGTTTAAAGAGCGGCCATCTTGTGTCTGGTCAGTGTCGAGCACCTGTAGAGCTTTTACCTCGTGAGGTTACACCACATCGACGCCGCCACTTTGGAGGCGTTTTGTTAGTTATTGTTTTGATAGTAAGACGTGTTGGTAAATTTTTGGTCATAAATCTTGAAAAAAATAAAACATTATGGCGACTCGGGGGACATTGTTGAAACTGCCACAGCGTTTCTGATGAGAGACATGGCCAACAACCTTTTAGCCTAGGACTAGGAGTGGTAACAGTTTATTTACGTATGATTTAGGATTTAGGATTACAACTCTCTTGGGTCCTCCCAACAAAAAAACATGATACATTCTGATATACAAACCTCATTTTTTTTAATTCTTGAAGACTCAACTCATACAATGAGTGCTAAACTGCCTCATCCGTTGTCTAATGTTTATTTTGTCCATATCATGCATAGATCAAGAGCGTTGACTTCACGCTTTGTGTGTTTCTTTGACTGAGCCTTGACCTCTCTGCCTTTACAGCTCCTACTCACTCCCAGCTCCACCCATGTTACTGTTCTGTCCAATCACTGCCCTGCCTTGTAGAACGGAGAGTTCCACTGGGACGGTCTCACGGCCCTCCAGCAGAGAGGCTTCAGCATCGAACCCAGCAGGGGGACAGTGGAACCGGGCCACACACGGGTCATCACCGTCTCATGGACTCCCCCTAGTGGACACAAGGTAGCAGTGCAGTGATTACAGATAGATTCAATTGTTTTGATTGGATGGGCCTGCTTCCTGTGTAATACTTTGAATCTCATTCTAAGCCTAAATTGTGTGTGTGTGTGTGTGTGTGTGTGTGTGTGTGTGTGTGTGTGTGTGTGTGTGTGTGTGTGTGTGTGTGTGTGTGTGTGTGTGTGTGTGTCTGTGTCTGTGTGTCTGTGTCTGTGTCTGTGTCTGTGTCTGTGTTTGTGTGTAGCCTTACGAAGTGGTGCAGGAGAGTGCGTCTCTCACGCTGAAGGGAGATGAGACAGAGGTGTATCAGGTCACCATGCTGGCCTTGGCATCCACATCAGACTCCCCAGAAGCCAATCAGGAGAGGGGTTAACCACACACTGACCAATAGTAAGCGGCGACTTCATCGTTTAAATAGGACAACCAGCATCTTCACAACCAGCCAAACCTTTAAAAAGAGAAACCACCATTTAAAATAAATAAATAATAATAATCAATAAAAAATTTTTTACAAAGACATGCATAATATCACTGCATGTTCATAGCATATATACATATATAATAAATATATCTGTACATATTTTTTCCGGAAATGTGTAAAACAAAGTCAAATTTTCCATGTCCAAACTACTATGCTAAGATATTGTTTAAATCTCTTTTTTCTCAGTTTTCTCTATGATTGCATTGCTAGCCTTTGACAGTGAAATATTTGTCTATAAGTCTCTATGTATATATCTATGATAAAGATAGGAGTAAGATGTTTTTTTATTTTAGAATACTTTAATTTATAAAGGTATTTTCAAAAATGTATATATTTGAAATAAATTCCTAAAAAAATGATGTTGTAAAACTGGCTAGATTATTTACATAAACAACTATTTTAATATTTTGTAACATATGCTTCTTATAGATCTTCCTGGCTATCATGTGAAGACATCGTAGGCAATATATACATTGATTCCATTTCTGTTTTTATTTTTACATAGACATCATTGTAGCGGCTGCTCTTCTCTGCTGGAAACTGGTGTTCAGCGTTTGTGTGTGTATAGACCATATTTGACCAGCAGATGGCGTAGTTGAGCGCAGTGAAAATAAACTGTACAAGGAAGCTGCTGTTCTGTTCTTAAGGGTTTGTCAGCCACTGTGGAGGCTGGCGGTGCCCGTTGTGCTGCTTCTAGTGAGGTGATTGTATACACGTACAAAAGAGGTGATGAAGATTTATTTATGAAACGTGCCAACATAATATCACCTATATAATTGTGCCCATTTACTGTGGTGGCCAGAATCAAGTAAAATAAGTAACTTTGAAATAAAACAACTCGATATCTTCTCACTGGAATAGTTTGAGGACCTTTCGGCCTCTATATTTCTTGGTTTGCATAAGGATCCTAGGTTCTTCCTTAACCAATGTTGGACTAGTCAAATGTAATGAGTGTCTTGTTTACCTGCTCAATGTACTCAAGATAAACTGCATTTTACCTTCTCAAGGATATTTACACAGTTCCCATGGTCTGTGTTTGTTTTTTGAATCAATTAGCTAGTGTGTAGAGTGTTGATTTAGTCAAACGCTATACTCTTAGAACGCAGCACTTTGATTCATGTACATAGAAAAAGGGTTAGGAGACAGTATTCATGGTTTTAAACTACTCCTCAAAATAAATTGAGTTATCCCTGTCTTTCTCTTGAAGCTGCTGTAGGTAAATTTTGAGAGTACAGAAAACAGCAAGACTTTCAACTTAAAAAAATGTCCCCTCCCTCTCTCTCTTTTCTTTTCCATCATGTCTATATCATAGTAATTAGAACAACCAAATCCACCTCTGAAGAGATGTTCTACTCTGTTGTACACTGGCTATCTTGAAATAGTTAATCTACTTTGGCTTTCTTTGAATTAGCGGGAAGTTTATCTGAAGTATTTGAAATTTGATGATGTGAACATTTATAATTCTTTAGAAAAGTATTTATATTACAATATGAATAGGCAATACATAAACATCATAGGGGAATTATGAAAACCTAGTATTATTTTGTGATGGTTTTGTGTGTGTCTCTCTCTCTCCTCTCGCTCTCCCTCCCCATACCCCTGTGTGTATGAGCGGCAGATGTCAGTAATGCTAGTGAAGGCCAACAGGATCTGGGAGAGATACATGCGGTAAGCATTTATCACAGATTGAAACAGATTACACTAAATCAGATTAGCATCAGCCTCAACCTGCCTATAAAAGCCAAGGTCATTATGAGCTTAGCCTAATGTAATGTCACTCTCCGTCCTATGAAACACAAGCGGGAGTATTAGTTTTCATATTTCACAACCCTTTTCCCACTCTGTTCTGGTAGTTTGCTTTAATCCGATTGGCTGTCTGACCCCATGTGTTATTGCGTACGTGAGAGGGCTACTTATGCCTGTCCCGTGTGGTTACAGTTGGCCCGGGGTATAGGGGACGGACGGGGGGATGGACGGACGGACGTGTGGTCGTGCTTTGTCGCTAGCATTCCCCTGACATGCACTTTTGTTTGTCTGCTCAGGTCAAAGTCATGGCCTCTGGAGGGACGGACATATTGTAATCGATACATTTATGAGTAAAAGTGACCCTTGTTCTTTATTTCCCTTATTCTAACTCCAGGATGTGATGATGGGTGACACCCCCCCAGAGGCAAAGAACAGTCTCGCCGTTACAAAGCAACGTGTGCAGACGGGCGAGGGCGTAGCCATGGCAACCCCCTTTTCCCATCACTCAGCACCTCTCTGAGCCTACTCCGAAGAACACGCACACTCACACACCCTGAGATGAGTTCAGATGTAATCATGTGTTTCTCATGTGGAATGGGTTACTGGTGCATTTTAATGTGTTAGGTATTGTCTTGATGTGAAATTACATTTTGCTTTACTTTTTTGATGTGCCTGGAAGTAGGGCTTTTATTCTGGAGGAGTAGAAATGCATCATTATACTTCCACTGAACGGAACTGAGCCCAACAGAGATCTGTGCCATCATCCTTGGGAGGGATTATTTAGGGTTATGATTATTCATGAGCTAGACATGAGGGGTAGGGCTGTACATCACTTGCAGATAAACACATACATATGCTGCTGCTCCTACTATGCAAACACTCTAGGGTCAACCCAACCAGAACTTTATTTAGACTTTATTTTATGAACTGATCCTGCTTGTTACAATTATTGTGTACTGCTATTTTCTGAAAACATAAAGATGTGGTTAGATATAGATCCAAATTTCTGGCTATCATCTTCCTTCCATCCTCATGGCGGTGTCATTATGAAGCTTATGAAGGTATTGTTCACATTAGACCCAATGTAACTGCGTCGGTCCCAGGGGTCAAAGGCGGGGTCACAGTGTTTGAGGTTGTCAAGTAATGCCTAAGCCCAAGGGCACTCAGTCATCCTCTGGGAGGAGGCCTATTGTGGAAAGGTATCCTGGCAACCTAGTTTTGAGCCGATCAACAAGAGATATTCCTTATAACAATGCTTAATATTCCATCAAAGAAGTTGATGTTGAATATGAGTGTGTCCGCATCAGAGTTCATGTTAATTATATTGGTTAAGTAAACCAATGGTTCCTTGTTTAGGAATGAAACACTATATAGGTTGTTATAGGTCATTTGCATTTGCCAATTGTCCAGTTAGCGTTCAGTAGGCAAATTCCGCCAGGATTTTATTTGAGTTGCAAATCATGCGCCGTTCCAACTTGACACGCACATTCCCAACAATAACTACTTTCTACTTCCTCCATAATGACACCTACATTGTATGAGAGATGTAATCATTTAGGCCTATCTATTACATAACCAATACAACTATTCTCCAGACAATGTCAAAGTCAGGGATGTTGTTCACATCAACGGTAGCAAAAACGGGACTGAGGTTTGTTGTAGTGGTAGGGTAAATGTTTTAAAAAGTGTAAAAGCTTTGCCAAAGGTGGCACTATTTCCCAGTATAATGATCCGATGTGGAGTGGTCGCCGACCCTTGCCGTGCGTTATGACGCTTGCGTAACGTGGGGTTTCCCGGAGCTGAGAGCAGGGTTACCGCCGCGCCCATCTCTGCTGTTTGATGGCCGCAGGAAGCGTCTGAGATACTGGTGTGAAGGAAGAAACAGGGGGACGACGGTGGGAAAGACGAGAAGGATTTCAGACTGGAAATAAGTTGCTCTGAATTGAAAGAACACTTACAAGTTCGGAAAAGGTGAACTTTTGCAGAAGAAGAAAACGTCTTAAATTGTGTGTGAAAAAAATCCCCCCCTCTTCATCTCTGCGCCTCTGTGCCGGTGTGTGTCTCACCCTCGGCGGATCGAAAACTGGGATCGGGGAGTGCCGCTCCTCGATAGCTCACTGGCTAAATCTGTGCTAGTAGGAGAGACGAGAGTCGATCTTTGCTGTTTCCAGTCAATGTGATATAAACGACGGATACCCTTGAGTGAAAGCGGGTAAGACAATTCAAGATACTTGGTGAGAAAGTGTTGAGTGTCGACTATATGTGCGGGCCGGCGGGGTCTGCTTGAAGCTCCAGCCCGGGCAGAGGGGCTTCCAGCGGGGTCGAGTTGGGTCCCTTGCCCGCTCAGAAGCTTGCTATCGTTAGCTTGTTGCTACCAAGTCGTTGCTGTCAAAGAGTATGTGGGGGGTGGGGGTGGGGGGCCCTGTTATCTTCTACTGGATGCAAAGTAAAGGGCTTAAAACCAAATGTTAATCCAATAATAATTTGAGATGGACTCTTCCCTGTACAACATCACAGTATCACGGATTAACATTATAAACCAGCTTTCCCCTCTCCCCAGCGAGCACTCAGTTATCGCTCATGTTAGTTAATGACAGCCATCCAAGTTAGCTGCAACTAGCACACCTTAATGTCCGGGATCCACTGAGTTTTCACTTTGACTTATGTTTGAACACTACCTAGCCGTTATCTCCCTGTTTTATTTTTTACCCTTTATGACTAATATCTAAACTTCATGGATGTACTACATATAAGGGTGCAGGTCAGTAACTGTTAGTGGTCTGCTGGTTCCTGATGCTAGTTAACTCCCAAAGTAAGCAGATTTGCCCTGCTTTAACTTGTTTTCCTTCCGAAACAACCCCACCAAAACGACACAGGGAAATATCAGTGCCAGTGGGGTATTTACCAGCACACCACCTAGTTATGTAAATGGTTTGTTTCGTTCCACACATGGAAACTGTAGCATCATGCAAATGACAACGAAGGGAGTGTAAAAATGGCCACTTCTCCACCACCCAGAGTCAACACCACCTCCACCCCCTCTTCACAGGAGACACTCCGCACAAGTTAGCCAGGCCGAGCTGGGTGTGGGTCCACCCCGACCTCGGTCGTTTAAATACAACACATATTCGTCTGTATCCCCAGCTATACGGTGGTCTGACAGACTGTTAAAAACGCTCCGCGGAACATGAAGTATGAGAGCCGTCAGAGACTTTACGTAACGTGGTCCCTCGCACCGCGTACACGGCGCTTGGCCACACAGTTTAGGAAGGGGTAAGTCGGGCGAATGGGTTCATCCTGAGGATTGCAAAAGCTGAGGATATGGTTATTCACCGTCCTATTACACTAATGTTACAAGACTGGTGGTTGGGTTTAGTACCGGGGGTTGACAATGCAGCACTTCTATCTCTCTCGGTTGAGTGTCCAACCGGGAAATGGCTCACTTGTGGATGTTTTACACTGCTCTAAAGCGATTAGTGACAGCGTTCATACAATCACCCAAATCCGCCCAAAACTAGTCGTCGAAGCGCCATAGAAATGTAGTGATTTGGACGTGGGTCTGAAGCGGGGCTTGTTTTAGTACACAAGTGTTGGTTTTAAATCCAATTGTGCCTCATTTGGCCCTCTGACTCGTAATAAGACACGAAGGTGTGTTTCTAATTGGATTCCTCCAATCTGTTTATCTTGAGACCGGCTTGCGGAGAGGTGTGTTTGCTCGGATACCTGAGCAGCCATGGGCCCGTTGTGGTTTATGGTCGAGCTTAGAGGGGGAGACCGATACCTACTGGTCACACTGTTTCACAACCAATCTTCAGTGTGCATAAGATAAATCACTAGAAAGGCCTGCCAGATAGGGAAGGCTGTTTTTTTAATAAGCACGAAGGCTGTCACAGGTAGCAGCAGCATTGCCGTTCTCTGGCACCGAGGGGAAATCGCTGAGAGAAATGACTATTGTAATATGGTCTGTGGGTGCGTTGGGCGAATTCATAGCAGATCGTCTCTGATATCTTAGTCACGTCAGAAGTTTGTCGTTTGTCTGAAAAGAGCTATTTGTATTTTGCGAGTCCACAAAGATGAATTCATGTCGCCAGTGTGCCCGATCCCTCCGCCTCTCCGAATGAATGGGTTCCTGTATTCAGGGCCTGAGCAGCTGCAACCAACAAGATGGCGTTCAAAGCCTTTTCATCGCCGCTTTTCCTCAGCCCTGAGAAAGACAGCTGCCTAACATCGGAACCGTTCGGGGTTGGCAGACCGGATTTCTTTGATTTGACATGTAATTCAATCACACAATAACGTGGGGCATTGTCGAGCGTTTGGTTGCGGATACGGCCCACGTACACCAAAAGCTGTGCGCGCAGCCCCGTCGTAGGACAACATGGTGGTGAAGGGGTGTTGCACACACACACACACACACACACACACACACACACACACACACACATACAGTGTAGCAGCTAAAACGCGGGGCTGTACAATACCACCGCTCTAACCGATTGAGATTTGGAATATGATTCCATTGGAAATGCTTATATTGTTGTCCTTTTTGACTGTCTTGCTTAAGGATAAGTTCATCATTCGTTCCTCTTGTTCTTGGCAAATTCGTGGTCATCAGAAAAGTGTTCTAAACGTTTCCCTGAATCGACTCCGTTATTCTGATTTAAACATTTCATATAATAGGATATGAACAGCATATCTGGAGGTGTGGCCAGGTTCTACGAATGTCTGTTTGTTCTAGTTAAACATATAACCGTTATATTAACGCATTGCATGCATGCATATTTCGGTGATATGCTGTTTCTTGTGTTGGGGGGAGTTACTGGGCCATCACATGTTACTGTGAATCTTTCTGTATGGATTCCTGGATATTGCTTTCCTCTGGGCATTGTTGAAAAGTTGTGACATTATATGATAGTTGTGACTTAATAATCGAAGTATTGCTACTTTCGATTATTCTCTCTCTATATATATATATATATATATATATATATATATATATATATATATATATATATATAATATTTGTTTATTCGATTTTCTGGTGGTCATGCAGCCACAAAGTGTGACATTTTATCATAGCTCAAGTTGCCCTAGATATCCAAATACAGCACAGTTGCTTGCTTTTATGTCTAATCCCTTTGTTACATAATGTACCAATGTGTGTATCTCTCTATCTGTTTTAACTCATGTCATTTTGCCTTGTATTTATTACTGGTAAAATATTGTGCCCTTAGTCTTGCCTGTAGTGTGTATTGTATCCATGCTCTGCTCTGTAGAACATTGGGTTCTATTAAGAAAGGTTAAGCCATACCCATAGGCAGTTTAACTGTTAAGCATTGGGCCGATTTATTGGGCCGAGTATGGTATCTTCAGTGGAATAAGTGCATGTAAGTAGCATAACCTATCATACCAGGTATCTGAGCCTGGATCATAACTTTCTGACTTCCTGGGCCTTTAACTTTGCACATCATGAGCAAGGCCAGATGTAAAAAAAAAAAAAAGAAAAGTCATACAGTGAGCATACCATTGTCACCATGTTTAGCAAGCGAGTGGGAACCAGCAATCCTTTTTGTCCTCGTAGCCCTCAGAAACCTGTCCAAATCCCATGTGCAAACTCCCTCTAAAAGTACTCCGTGACGACGCTGACAGCACCTCTATCTGGCGGTGATTGTTTCGAGCGGCTGACCTGGCAGTGACCCACAGCACCAGCTCCTAACTGAGACGCATTGGGTAACACCCAGCGGCCTGGCCTCTTTACACTGGGCTTTTAGATGTACCTGTACCGTGTTTGAGCCGAAGGCATTTAATCTCTGGGTCCGTCCACACCCCCCACCGCCGCTGCCGTCAGTACAGGGTGTCACCTCACGACGCGGAGCGTATGCTAAAGCCGCCTGAGTCACCTGACTTTCTAGAAGGGATTTTGATGATTTTATTAATGGTTTTCATCCGGCTAATGTTTTTTGGTTGTGTCCCACATCCCTACAAAGACAGAATGTGCACCGGATTAAATCCCTTCAGTGTGTGGGATTGGGCCCTGTGGGATTATGTGGTTCGGTCAGTGATACTCCTTATTTCATGCACATCTCCCATGATCTGCTCTAAGCTATGTGGAAGTCCCTATCGTGAACAAAGGCCACTATCATTCCTACATAAACACATGTTGACCTTTTACACAAAGATGTCTGAAACCGATCCTGGTAATGTTTTAGGTTGAATTTTTAGATCCACCTAATCAAGTTGTTTGATTTAGGTATTTGCCCCAATCGAAGCATAAACTTGACAAGAATTGCTGCGGTTGGTGTGTATGTATTATGTTTTCCATCATCCCAGTACAGGAGTCAGAAACCCATTGCCCTGGGCAGTGGGCACCCATCTGCTGATCTCTGGGCTCCGCTCTTCATTGGCTGATCCATTCTTAAAGCCATAGTTCACGCAATTTCCCCCACAGTGTGCATCTTGTTATTCATGCACGTTCTCTTGGCGATAGGGATGGGCAAAATGATTCTTTTCCGGGAACTAGTTCTTTCAGTTCAGTTCACTATAACGATTCGTTTATTTGATTCGGTCGTTTTGATTCGTTCGTTACGTCAGATTACATATTAAAAAATATAAAAAATAAAAAAACTTTTTTTTTCTTTTTTTTAATTGGTCATGGGTCCGGATAGGACCGTGAAGACCGCAGTCCGCCGTTTGGAGATGCCTGCTATATAGTATATCGAACGTCCCACCAATATTTATACCACTTGCTTACTCTCTATATTTCATTCATGGTTTTACATTTATAATTTTATTTTACTTTACATTTAATTCTTCATTGTTCAGGCATTACAGAACTTGCATGGTCATAAATAAAAAATACGAACTGCAGTTTAATTTCTTTGTTTGTTCTTAAATTGACGTAGAATGGAGCAAAGACTCCTGGGATTGGGAAATGCGTTTATCCAACAGCTGGAGGTCAAGTCTATTTTCAAAAAAATGTAGGGGGATATATGTCGAATGGTATGACCCATGATACGTCAGACAGAGAAAGCGCGCATATTCGACGGTACCGCCTTGTCATTGGTTTACCCAGGTGCCATTCCAACACCATTGCTACCTCTCATTGGCTGAATCTTTGAGAAAGTTGTAGACTCAATCAATATAAGTCGCGGGGAGACGGAGCTCTGTTCGTTCGTATATTTTATTTACGTGACCATATGTTTGGTTTATGTTAAAAAAATAAGAATCAAAGAACCAGTTCTTCTTGTTTTGGGGAACCAGTTCTTGTCGTTCCCGTTCGGGATTCGTTCGTTGTAACGAATCAGTCGCGACTCGCGACCGACACATCCCTACTTGGCGACATTGAGACTGGCCGGTTTTCTTATCCATTATTTTATATCTCCTTGAGAACGGGTCATACCCTACATGACCTATTTAGCGCACGCATACCCTCCACCGCAACCCTTCCCCCATTCACACTTCACACTATCCTGTGGCTCTTTATCCCCACCAGGGCCCTCCTCCATCACCCTATGGGTCATGAGTGGATCATGGATGGTCTCTGTTGGAGGAGGGGGCCTGTGTCCGAGGCCTGGCTCTTACCCCGCCTCCCCTCCTGACACCAAAGTGTATGTGTATTCCAATACAAACAAGCGGGCCTCGGGCCGGCTGGTTTATTTTTAGTGCGGAGCAGCATGTGACTAGCCACTCTCCCACCCCCGCACCTCCACCGCGCACGGTTCGAACCAACCCAACCAACCAACCAACCCAACCAACCAACCAACCAACCAACCCAACCAACCAACCCAACCAACCAACCAACCAACCACCCACCCACCAACCAACCCACCGAGCCAAGGGTTATCAAGAGATCTGTCCCCCAACCAGGATGTAGCTTCATTTTAGAGTTCAAGCAGGACTTTTGATGCACGGCTGCCAACAAGGGAAACTTTGTTTGCCAGCGGCTCCTGTTGACGACAGGAGCCGCGCCGGGGACTTGGGGCCCTGGCTGGCCTCGGTCGAGGGCCGCTGTTTTGAATAGGCAAAGTGAGTGGCGGCGGGACCGCTGTGGAGCGGTGCACGGCTCCGTGTTGTCCGCACAGTGCCACGCCGGTGGCCGTTCTCCGGAGCACCCCGCGGTAAATAGGCCGCTGGGTAGATCGCAGAACCGCCCCTGCTTTGACTAATGGTAGCCTCGCTCTCTGTTTACATTCTCCAACCATTAGATTGGATGGTTGCAGGGAAATGTGACCAAACCTGAATTCCAAGATGACGGGGGGGAAAAAGACTGCCAGAGTTAGTTTTCAGATCTCGCTCTGTTCTCTCTCTCTCTCTCTCTGTCTCTCTCTGTCTCTCTCTCTCTGTCTCACTGCACTCTCCCATCTCCTCCTTTCTTTCTTCCAAAAAGGACCTGGAGGGTCACTAAAATAAGAGGCCAATGTTTGTCATGTGACTTTTCCCACTCTTGTTCCAATCATTTTTGGGAAACTGTGCAAGAGGAAGAAAGTTTGGGAGGGGGGGGAGGGTGCTGTTTTATGAATGCAGTGAATGGAGTTTATTTTGTGCCTTTCAAACACATGTCATGCGTTTGGCTTGAGGCAAGGCTTACTGTTTTTTCAGTTGTTTTCGTCTGTCGTGTCCACATCTCTGTATGAAAGGGTGGTTGAACATATTTCCCAAGCACAAATCATACCTTTTGTTAATGTATGCGATTGTGCAAGACCGACTGGCTATGACCACATTGGATCGCAGATAGGCGTCCAGTTGTCTTTAGATGCGTAGAAATCTAATTTCATAAATATGAAGTTCAACCCACAATGATGGAAATGTTTACGATTTATTATACATTCTATAAACATCCAGTGTGTCCATATTATTTACATTATCACATATCGTTTGTCTTCAGCATTGTCTGAGCCTGGAGGTAAGTCTTTTTTCTTTCCTAGTGCTAGCAGTTAATCATATCGTTATATAAACACTGAGCCCTTGGCGCAAGCTAGCCGTTTCTCCTCACCATCTTGGCTAAGAGTTGTGTGTCAGACCTCGTCCAGGAAAATCGGATAAGTAATGAGTAAGTTCATTTTTCTCACAGGAAGTTCTTCTTCACCTTGCGTCCATGCGCTGAAGGTACAGGCAGTGATTGGGAGTCACCACCTCTGCAGAAGCCTGCAGTTTGTTATTTGTACCCACATAGCCCTCTGCTTACTTGGTGCATATGGCATCATGGAATGTTTCCCCAATCAATCAATTCATCTCCATGGCCAACCCCTCCCCATTGATGTTATGTCAGGTTTCATCAGAGCGTGTCCGTCCAAATTCGTAATTTGTCGGAAAAGGCTTCTTTGACAATTATTTGAAGGCATTTTCTGAAGTATCATCAGACACTGGGGGAAAGAAAAACCTATTTTCTTATTCACGTGGTGTGATTCTGTGAATGATATGAAAAATGATTGAGAGTTAATGAGTGATGACGTCCATTAGTTGTTCATATAGAGCCATGGCATAAAGAGTAAATGCCTTCCTGCTGCCTGAGCTACTTCTGTATTCAAAATCTATCATTTTCCATGATATAAATAGATGTATTTCTCTTGAATAGCTGTATTTATAGAATGAAATGAAGCACAACAAGACACTTTTAATTGACCTTTGAAAGAACTAGACATGACTGGCTTCATGTGGCATACTCTCCTTTTTACATGGTAACTTTAAATCAAATAAACCCAGTAAGTTGAACTGGAACTGAACCAAAGCCAAACCAACAAATAAAAATAAACAGATTGATTACTGGAGCATTTTTAATCATGCTCGATTATCCCCTTTGCTCTTAACTATTCAACCGTTGTACTTTAAATCTTAAGGATTCTCTATTCACCAGCACTCCTGTGGACTTGACCTTGCTGGTTGTGAAAGGCTTTTGTGCAGTGTGGGTCCTCAGCCCTGTCCAATAAGAGCCATTTGCTAGGCCCAAGCTCTTTCCCCTGCAGGCCTGAGGTTCCTCCACCCATAGTGTTTAATGGAGGCCATGCCTTGTCCAGTAGCTACCAAGCAGAATGTCTAGGCTTTAAACATCCCAGACCTTAAGTTCCTGATCTTTTGTTGCCGCCAAGTTTCATTGTATTTCTTCCGGTTTTATGAAAGAAGTCCTTATGAATAGGCGGGTCATTCTAAATGCATAGCAAAAAGTTGAATGGCCGTGGTTGCATAGGCGAACCATGGCCCTCTTTGCGTCTGTACGCCCCTTCCACTAATGCTTTCATGCTAATGGTTAACACAGCGCAACACCAAGCCTCTTTGAACTATGTAGCAACATGAAACTGCATTTTTGTGTTTTCATTGCTTGTGTTGTGGGACCAAGCCGGCCGAAAGGGAACAATTGGGAGGGACTAATTAAACAGTTTAGCCCAGATTGGTTAAAAGTGCCTACATGCATTCATGCTACAGAGATGGAATTTTCCTGTTCAGCTAAGCTAACATTAGCTAAGGCTCTCAGCTCATTGCTAAGACAGAAGGATCTAAACCAGCGCAGATGCTCTGGCCCATGGGAAAGGTCGGTGGCAATGCACCTCAAAGTGTTGCGGTTTCATTACTACCACTGTTAAGCTAGTTCGGACTAAGGCCTCAGATTCCGATGGATGGATCAAGTCAAGCTCTTTACATCCTTGTGTGCTTACAATCTCGTCAATGCATACAAATAAAACACAAGTTAAGTATGACTCCTTGAGATCTTTTGTCATAAGTATTAAGTATGTTCTCCTTCCCATGATTAATATGGAATGGAAGTCTGGTATCTTAATCCTGTGTATCAAATGTTATGAGGGTATTGCACATAATGCACATAAAAAAAAGGCTGATAATCTGCGTAGATTCTGGGCTCTATGAAGGATGATTCACCGATGTACTTTTAGGGCTAAGCCCTAATGATCACTAGAATCGTGGGGAATTTTACACATCACACTTTGAATCGATATCTTCTCATAATGATTAATGCTGACCGGGTAACACCATAATATCTTTATTTCATGGCTACACAATACCACTGAATCACGAAATGGTAACCAAAACAGGATTGAGTAAGCAGACTCGAAGTGCCCATTCTTGGGAAAGATCCCGTTTATGTAAGAAATGTGATGAATATATATGCTACTTAATGATTCAACTAATCACAGAAGAGTGGATTCTGACTTACCACATCATTGCACGTATTGTATGTGTCCAGGGGTCTCATTTATAACCGTTGCGTACGCACAAAACGGGGCTGAAATTGGCGTACGTGACTTTCCACGCCAAGGTTGTGATCTATAAAAAACCAACTTGACGGGAAAATGTGCGCAGCCCTAAGCAAACTCTGACCCATGCGTACGCATAGTTTAGAGGAAAAGGAGAATTGGCGACACAGATGGTGTTGTGGTGAACTGAAGTCCGACCGAAGAATTGTAGAGTGAGAAGAACGATTATGTTTTATCATCGCCCTTCATAAATTTAATTTCAACCCGAATCATGCGTTAAATCAATGTAATCAGAATAATTTAAGTCAACTGCGTTATTTCTCAGTTATAACTCCAGAAACATCTCCTTAGAATAGAAATAAAAAAGAATCTCTATATTTAATCCCGTCACTCCATACTGTCCACTGACGGCGCGACTGCATGGAATAAAGCATCTGTCCAACATGTTTCAATAACATAATATTTTTATGTGACACTGTAAACACATAATCAAATGTCAATCAAATCCGAAGTGTGGAAAACCAAGCCACACTCCTCATCACAATCGTTGTCCGTTACTCTTGATGCTTTTCATGACAAATCAGGCATTAAAAAGGGGTTATGTTCAAGAACATTTTACGTGGGTGATTACAAACTGATTATCCAAGGTGTTCTCGGTCAGTCTTATTACCGTAACCCTATAAATACAGAGGTGAGCGCCGTGGTAATGCTGCACCATATGGCACTTCTGGCGGACCATGCAAATGGCAGGATTCGGAGGGAGAGGGTCTTTAGGACCATAACGATTTATTGGTAGGCTACATAAAAATATGTAACTTTATGTCAGACCACTTTTTTAATTCTGGGACTGTGCGCTCCGTGCTACTGACAGAGTTCACTGCTGCAGCAACATGTTGCCACACACTCTGCTTTTTGTTGTTGGCGATCCCAATCCCGTGACCGCCGAACAAAACTACTTTTCGGGCCTCCATCTCACCCACAAGTGTCTCCACTTCAACCTCCGTGAAATTTCGCTTTTTTGCTTTTTTCAGTACTTCTGCCATTGTTTCCGACAAGACATAATACTTGCATCTGAGTCTGTTTAATATGCAGATCGAATTCATGATGTCATTTGCATTGACCATTTATGGTTAAAAATGGGCGTGTACAGGGCGGAACGTGAAGCTGATTCAGCTGCGCACACTTGTAGGCAGTCTGTGATTTATAAAGAAAAGATTGCGTACGGTGTGTGTACGCAGGGTTTTATAAATCTGAATATTTTTTGGCGCACGCACAACTTGGCTTTTGGGCGTACGTACACTTTTAGTAGCGATCCCACGCACAGTTTTATAAATGAGACCCCAGGTGAGTATTTCATTTAGTTTGGCATTAGAAGTCATACTCTCGGTACAATGCCTCCGCATCACTCGGTGAGCTGAAGATGTTCTGCAGACCCAGTTGAACATGTTAAGATGTTCCCCGTTTAACACCATTTTTGGATGCTAGTCATTAGGGTTGGAAAATTCCGGGAATTTTCAAAGTTGAAAACTTTCCATGGGAATTTACAAAATTGAAGGTTTGCTCTTAACGGGAGACTTAAATATAGTTTGGGAAAATATATTATGGCATAATCTTGACTAACGCAACCAGATTTCATCCAAGTAAACTTGAATATCTGTGCTATTCCTCAATCACTCTAGCTCACTGCAGGTCTGTTGAGACCACGCCCCCTACATGCACTGTGCATTCCGCCGTCACATGTGACCTGATGACTTCTAGAACCCTGGAACACACTTTTGAGCCCAGAGCATTATTTAACTCAAAATTCATGTTTTTGTTCTTCAATGAAAGAATAAAATAATTAGAACTTGTTAAAGTTCTACTGACGAATAAATCTGCAAAAATTATGTTTTGCAAGTTTTTGTAGTCTTTTAATCGTTTTTTTAAAGTGTCATTTTGCATGGAGGGTCTATAACAAAAAATATATATATATGTATATATATATTTATGCTTGGATATTTAATTCCCTATTTAATTCCCAGAATTCTCAGATTTTTAATATTTCCTAAATTCCCCAGTTTAACTTCCCATGGTAATTTCCCGGAAAGTTTCCAGAAATTTAGCGGAAATTGTCCACCCCTTTGCAACCCTACTAGTCATTCACCATCTCGTTCTGTCTGAACTGCTCTTTAGTGTGGGGGATGGGGAGCCTTCTCTCATCTCGGCGGAGGGATTTCTTTAGCGTGAGCATAGTGGTTTGTAGCCTCAGGTTTCTGCTCCACTTTCAACTGAGAAAATGGGCTACGAGGCCCGAGGATAATGATCCCCGTTCAGCTATTCTCCATAAAGTCCCTCAAGGAGCCGAGATGAACCTACTCCTCAGATGGTTAACCAGTGATTACATCTTGGGTGTTTTTGGATTAACGTCTGGGAAGCTGGAATTTGGGTTGGCCTTAGGATGGCAGTGAGCAGCATGTGTGCCGCATCAAAAGCAACGGTGGTGCTGTGGTTTTGGCGGACGAATCCGGAATGGAATTTCCAGCAGCAGCAGCAGCAGCAGCAGGAATCCCGAGCTGCCTGTTCGGCCAACAACCACACAGCTGTTATGTTGTGTCACAGAGCTGGGTGAATCTGCCCTCTCTCTGTAGGTCAAGGCTGTGGGTCGTGCAGATGGCCGTCAGTGACTACCATGTAACCCGGGGAGGGGAGGGAGTGGGGGGTTGGGGTGGTTCTTGCCGAACAGCAGTCGGCGACGTCTCTCGTAGAGCCAGCCCAGTGTGGTAACGTCTCCGTTACTAAACCAAGGATGTCCGGCTGCAATCCAGTCCGATTCTGTTACAATCGCACAACTGGGCTATCGTTCAGTGGAGAGGAACCATAACCGATGACGGCGAGAGATGGGGAGTCAGGTTAGATCGTGGGCTGGGGTTGGGGGAGCTGTGGGAGGGGGGGCTTTTAAGAAATGGCTGGCAGTGTCTGCTAGTGCATCGTCCTCCATATTCCGGTGCTTTTTTGTGACCTGGTTCTGTTTCAGCTGCATTCACCATGCATCACTTACCCACAGCACTTAGCTAGCTCATTCCTCTTAGCCACACACATACATATGCACATACACACGTGCCAACATGCGCAATATACACAGACACACACAATACTTGCAAACACAATGCACGACTACACACACGATGCACGACTACACACACGTTGCAGATTCACTTACACACGCATGCATGTGCACACGCTTATATGAACACACTGTCTCACATGAGCACATACAGCCACGTACAAACACTGATATGATGCGTGCACCCATGGAAGCTGCCCAGTTCTTTCCATTCCTGCCATGATGCGAGAGACCTCGTGGATCATCAGTGTATGCCCCCCAGGTTGGGTAGGGGGGGGGGGGCTGTGTGTGTACGCACACGCACGTACACATGCTCGCGAGCACAAACCTTTTGAGAGAATGTAGGTTATGTGGTTTTGTAACTAATGTGCTCTCTCTGCATCCATATGGCGTGTCTGCATGCATATCTCCAAAGATTATGTCACAAAACTGAAAAAGTGCGGCATTGAATAGCCTACATAAACATTCGATACTTGAACTGGATTGATAATTTTCCACGTCAGCCATATTTCCAGCTAAATACAAACAGCAAACCCCATTACCGCACTCGAGTGTTCAAAACAAATGCGTGTTTTTCCTGTACAGCGCAGAAAATCTATGTTTTCAGTGCCGGCTACTGTTGTAACTCCCTTCCCGATATTTGTAATGTGTAAACCACACCACTTCCTCTTCAGCCCTGTATCCTGTGCACCAGCTCTCGCTATGTTGGCCAGGCCCATTTCGGCTTTGTTAGGCGGATTCCTTATTGGGGGTTTCAACCACAACATCATCAATAGAGTACACACTTGATTCATCCCCACTCCCTTTATTTACCCCGTTGAGTTCCCAGCACGGCTGCACCCAGTGCCCTCGGAGCTCGGGGCGGGGCCAAACCTCAGCTCACACAGTCCACTGTGGTGTGAAGTGGAAAGCAGGAGCTATGCTATGGAGATGCTTTTAAATGGTGTATTCCATCTCTAAACACTGGGAGGATGGGTGGATGGATGGAGGAGTGTGGGTGGGTGGGGGTGGGGTTGAAGGGGGGGGTGTTATTGCTGCTTTCCACTCCGCCACGATTAGAGTGACTCTCGCATCCCACGGTTGCTGCACTGAGGGTACAGCCGCCACGCCCCAGAGTGCCTGGTGATCAGGCAGTAAAACGACAGACGGACGGACGGACGGATGGACGGATGGACGGACGGACGGGGGACAAAAACACTCAGGACGGCATCATTATGGCAACCCTCTAATGGACGGCTAGGGCTACTGCCAGTGGTTATTTGATTTGATTGATGGATTATTAAGCTATAAAGTGCCATGAATTGATCGTAAATACAATGAGTAACTGGAGATCAAAGTTTGGTTTCTTGGTCTGATTTTATTATGGTCGTAACGGTGTATATCCAAATCCATCTTATGTTTGCATTTGCGGACTTAACTGATGTTTTGTTTTATCTGGATAACACATGGTTGCATTATGAAAATCTGTTTTGTTGAATCTTTAAAAGAAAAAAAAGATAGTGGATGTTCATTGGTCACTGCTCTTCTGTGTGTAGTCTCCCCAAACCATGTTGTCCCAGTTGACGAACAAACTCACCGTGTGTCACAGCATACAAATGAGAACCAGTTTGCCAGCGGCCTTCATCTGGGCACTAGTGACCCAAATTGGGACACACACACACACACACACACACACACACACACAGAGACACACACACAGAGACACACACACAGAGACACACACACACACACACACACACACACACACACACACACACACACACACACACACACACACAGACACAGACAGAGAGAGAGCCCCCACGGCGCTGGCCTCTGCTTCTCTTCCTCTTTGGTCGCAGAGCGCTCAAATGCAGAAGTCGGCCATTGCTCAACTGTTTTTGCATGTGTGTACAACCTTTTGCGAACGCTAAGCTAGCCGGCCAGCGTGTCAACAGGTGTGGAGCGGCAGTGAGCCAGAGTCATAGCAACCTCGCAAAGGATGCTATGGCGCCACACCCACCCTGGGTTGTTTTTGAACACTGCGAGAAGGAGTAACAGGCGAGCAGTGAGAGGGAACCACCCCTAAAGAGGAAGCCGCTGTAGAGAGAGAGAGAGAGAGAGAGAGAGAGAGAGAGAGAGAGAGAGAGAGAGAGAGAGAGAGAGAGAGAGAGAGAGAGAGAGAGAGAGAGAGAGAGAGAGAGAGAGAGAGAGAGAGAGAGAGAGAGAGAGAGAGAGAGAGAGAGAGAGAGAGAGAGAGAGAGAGAGAGAGAGAGAGAGAGAGAGAGAGAGAGAGAGAGAGAGAGAGAGAGAGAGAGAGAGAGAGAGAGAGAGAGAGAGAGAGAGAGAGAGAGCGCGAGCGCTCTCTGCTGCACTTCCTAAGGTGGAGGCTCTGGCCGCAAACAGTCGTCGGCCCACTCTCCTCTTGGCCGTGCTGCCGGTGTCCACCGTTTGAAGCACACACTAGATATTCACTACAAAATTCACACTTCCGAGCACAGGACAACCGGCTGGAGAAGAATGGAGGTACGGCGGGGGGATTGAGGGATGGGGCTTCAGAGCTGGGAGGAGGCAGTGTGGAGCCATGAAAGGAAGGGAATGGAGAGGAAAAAGGCCCCATGCAACATTACGACGACTCCCTGTCTGGCACACCTCTCAGAATGGTGCATAGTGTCTAAAACGAGTGTGCTTGTTCCGGTGTGTGTTTGTGGTCGCGGGGTGTGAATGCATTGCAGTTCATCAGTTTATTTTTAAAGTGCCGCCTTACCTGATGTCGGTTGGGCACGTTCCATATGACGGATTGAAATGCTTTCATTTATATTGACAGTCAGACACTGATGGTGACAAAACAATGGATCCCATTCCCTTCACAGAGATCCATTGTAGGATGAGGAAAGTAGTTGTGTTACGTGGGAGTATTCTCGGATCATACTTTTACGTCTTGAACCGTGGAAGCTCGGAGGCGGCTGTGTCGGTTGGGATCCTGGACCGTCCGTTCCCGTGTGTGTCACCTGCCCTGTGTCGTGCCGTAGCACGGAGGCTAACCGTGACCTGGCCCTGCCACAGCCGTGAGAGGGAGGGGGGGGGGGTGGGTGGGGGGGGGGAGCAGGGCTAATTCAGCAGCATCTCCTCCCCTCCTTCGTCCTCTGCTTGTTCTCTCTCATTAGGATAATCGGGGCCTGTCCTCCCAGCCACTCGTACCCTCCCCCTCCTATGTTCCGTCCCTGGCTAGCCACGCCCCCTTCTTCCATAGGGACGGGGCCTATATCTCAAGCTTGCACTTTCTCTGCCCCAAATCTCGACCAACACACCCCTCCTCTCGTACCCCCCCCCACCCAACATGCAAACAACACCCCATGCTGACTCCTGGGAATTCATGTTGCATCACGCCCAAATGTTAATGGCTGAACTATGGCCCACAGTGTGTGTCATCCGCACACAAGACTGGGGCTGGGGTGCGTTCAAGACAAGTATTTGCGGTTGTTTATACATTGCCCCGGTGTACTTGGGGCTCTGGTCTGTGTCGTCAAACACGCCACATCTTCCTGCTGTTGTGTTCTGGTGTACAGGTTTGGTCTCCGCTGAACCCCGCCTAATGCAAAAGTTAATAGTGAGTCCGCACTTTGACTTGGTCGTGTGTGTGTGTGTGTGTGTGTGTGTGTGTGTGTGTGTGTGTGTGTGTGCGTGCGTGTGCGTGTGCGGGGAATCAGATTTCACTTCCCTCTCTCCTTGTCACCGCGTTGTGCTGGAGATGTCGGAGCCGATAGGACTGGCTGGAAAATGTTAAGTCTGCTTCCCTCCTCCGCCCACCTCCTCCTCCTCCTCCTCCTCTTCCTCCCCCAGCTCCTCTCTAAAAATAGCCGACAGAGAGAAAGGGAGGGAGAGCGAGAAAAGGCAGCAGTGTGCTGATGCTCGCTCTATCGTGGCTGCTGGCAGCGGCTGCAGCACTCGCACAACCAGCACAGGAATAAATGGGCCCTTTGAATCACACCTCTGCCATCTTCACAAAGCTCTGCCCCTTGAGAGGCACATTTCTCCACATTCATATATATATATATATATATATATATATATATATATATATATATATTTGTATATCGCCACCCTTGCCGATAAAGAAGAATACAACCGAAATTGCAGGCAACCTCTGAATTCTGGTCATAATCCAGTGCGCTCTCTGTAATCATTAAGTTGTTTTGGGCCGAGGAATTTCGTCTTTTCACAGACCTGGGTTCCTTCCCCTTTTCCTCTTTAAGGGCACAAAGGCCACAGGCACACGCACAAACAACAATGAGTAAGAACCATTCCGCTATTAATATATAACTAAACCGGATGGTCAGATTGGGACTAAATAAAGGGCAGCTAAGTGTTACACTGTTTCGCCCCCTGGCCAGAGCCCAGCGTTAAACCACTAACACACACGCGCACGCACGCACGCACGCACGCACACGCACACGCACGCTCGGGCTGTGCAGTTAGATAATAATGAAGCATTCCAATTTCTATTTTCTATCTATTTGTCCGATAAAACCTTTATTAAACAGAATGTTGGACGACATTGGTATGCCGGCTTTAATCGAAGACCTTCTCGTTGAAATATAGTATAAAAGATGGAGGTTGCCTTTGTAGCATTTACTCAAAACTATTACCCTTTGATGACCCTTTATACTTCAATGTAAATGTGACCAATAGCTGTGAGGGTTTATAACAAAGTTACTAAACCCTGAATCTACCAGTAAATGTTCAGTGACCAAACCTTGAATCTGCCAGTAAATGTTCAGTGACCAAACCTTGAATCTACCAGTAAACAATCACTGTCCAGCTGTTGGTTTTGCCCTTTTGAACCGGTGGGTTATTTGTTTTGTTTTGAAATGGCACAGGTGTGTACACTGGTGTTTTCCATATAGGTTGTACTGAAAGCTGATCCCTGCCCATAAAGCTTTGGTTGTAAAGGCCACCAGCGGGTCGATTAAACTGGGACTGACACAGCTCGCTCATTACGTAGATTACGTCGACTTTTTTTCTATCAACAAGATTATGGAGGGGGTTAAGACGCATTGCTTGGACGAAGACCTGTTTAGGCTGGTTGGCCAATCAGGTAGACAGACAGGTAGCCAGTGAAACGCTGAGCGCTTGAAGAGCAAGGTCTCCGGTCAGAGGGTCTTGCAGGATATAGGATCTGTATTGAAACCAGGGGAAAGAGAAAGAGGTAAGGCGCCATTGTGCATGCATGTCAGCTGTCGGCAAATTTAAAATCATGGGCTGTAGGACGGTTTTTATCATGTTGATTTGTCTCCCAAAATATTTATTAGGCGTAACTGTGAACAATGAATGCATTGAATCTGATTTGATTGGTGGAATCTGAACATATTTACGAGGTAGAATGTACTTGTTCTAATTAGCTTAAGAAGTGCATGGGATGTTTTGAATTAATTTAAACTCAATGTACCTTGACGATTAATCAACGTATCGGTGGAGGTACAAGTGAACTGGTGAAAGTGTTTGCACTAGTAGATGTAAAAGTACTAGTTAAGCAATAGACTGGTCAGAACGGGTAAACCAGTGAAGGTGTCAGAACAGGTAAACCAGTGAAGGTGTCAGAACAGGTAAACCAGTGAAGGTGTTTAAAAAAGGTCAACCTGTGAAGGTGTCGGAACAGGTAAACCAGTGAAGGTGTTGGCACTAGTGAACCAGTGAAGTTGTTGGCAATAGTGAACCAGTGAAGGTGTTGGCAATAGTGCACCAGCGAAAGTCTTACTAGTGCATCGGCGAAGGTGTTGGTGTTGATACTAGTTCCCCGGCAAGGGGGTGGTACTAGTGAACCGACGAAGGTGGTTGTCCCTGTGAACCAGTGAAGGTGGTGGACACTAAACCAGTGACCGTGTAAGCACCAGTGAACCAGTGAAAGTGCCCGACTGGTGAACCAGTGAAAGGTGTCGGGACTAAGGGCGTCGGGCAGCGGATTGGGGTCAGCTGGAAGGCCGCTGCTTTTAGGATCATCAGCAAGTTTTGTCTTAAACGGATTTGGCTGGAGGAGCTGAATCAACTGTGTCCCAGGATTACCAGGATGACATTGGAGGAGAGTTTTAGAGTCCCCGGGCTAGAGCTCCTGAGAGCTTTACCAGTGGCCGCCCCAACTCATACTATTGAGCTGCAGTCGCACCAGGAACCCTTCCCCGCCGGCGCACCTTACACGGGACTCCCCCTCAAGGTTGGATGGACCCCCCCCCCCCCCCGCCCACACACGCACCTTTTGCCTATTGTGTGAACCTAGCCAGGCCTGGGTTCATTTTGGACAGGTAGAGTCGGGGTACGCCTGCTTTCTAACCTGCTGGATGGATTATACTCGACGCAGTTCCTGTTCAGGAGCGCAAAGGGCTTTTTCAATCGAGACCACCTTGTTCTGCCCCAGTTTTGTTGGGGTAGCAGGGGGGGAAGGCAACATTCAATGTTGTTCTGTTTTTTTCCCGTTTGGGATCTTGGTCTAAACTAAGCTGCCGAGATTGCCTGTTGCTAGGTAACGGTTGGAAGCTGATGCAGACATGGCTTGTATTCGTTCTTCTAGAGTGTTGTGGCTTCCCTGGAGCCCGGTGACTTTGTCAGGGGCTTAGGCGCTAGCATAGGCAACAGGGATGCTATCGGACTGTAGCATTGGCAACAGGGATGCTATCGGACTGTAGCATAGGCAACAGGGATGCTATCGGACTGTAGCATAGGCAACGGGGATGCTATCGGACTGTAGCATAGGCAACGGGGATGCTATCGGACTGTAGCATAGGCAACAGGGATGCTATCGGACTGTAGCATAGGCAACAGGGATGCTATCGAACTGTAGCATAGGCAACAGGGATGCTATCAGACTGTAGCATAAGCAACAGGGATGCTATTGGACTGGAGCATTGGCAACAGGGATGCTATTGGACTGTAGCATTGGCAACAGGGATGCTATCAGACTCGGGCGTAGACATCGCGATGCTAGCAGATCCTTCGAAGGAGAAATAACTGGTTTATCACTTCACCGTGTCTGCTCTATCTCCTAATGGACGAGGTATTCTGCATTTTTGTAAATTTTGACCTTCTCAATCCAAAGACCTAAAAAAAATTTACATTGGCGTCTAGCGTAATACTTTTTCTGATGTCCTGCTAACTGTCTGACTTGCCACACCTTGAGCCCTCTCTTGCTTTTTCTCTCCCTGCTGTGCCTCCACATTGAGCCCTCTCTCTCCCTCTTTCTCCCTTTATCTCTCTCTCTCTCCTGTGTCCCCACATTGAACCCTCTATCTCTCTGTCTCACAGTCTCTGTCTAACCCATCTCAACATCCAGCCCTCTGTCCCCACACTGATCTCTCGCTCTCTCTCTCCTGTGCCCCCACTGATGCCTGTCTCTCTCTCTCTCTGTGTCTCTGTGTGTGTGTGCCCCCACTGATGCCTGTCTCTCTCTTCTGTGCCCCCCTACAGATCAGCTAGAGACCAGGCGGCGGAGCGAAGCACAACCTTAGCAGAGGAAAATGAGCGAAATCGATCAGCTACGCACGGAGGCCGAGCAACTCAAGAACCAGATCAGAGTGAGTCCCAGACCTCCCTGGTCCACACACACACACACACACACACACACACACACACACACACACACACACACACACACACACACACACACACACACACACACACACACACACACACACACACACACACACACACACACACACACACACACACACACACACAGGTGTCCGGCCTGTGGGTTTGGTTGCAGATCAGAGACGAATCCCTGAACTTGTATTTATTTGATTTGTTAATTGTTTTATCTAACCAGGAGTGTAATTAACGGGGAAGATCAAAGCACACATTAACTGTGTGGATAGAGAAAATACAATCACTCAAAAAAGTATGAATATGCTTTGTCAAAGCAGTAAAAATCTAATTGGACTGATCTAGTGGTTTACTCATGGCTGGTCTGTTTGTTAGATAAGGTCATCACTACAACGTGAAAACAAATATTAACTTTCCGTTTGGATTGATCGGTTGTGTCCACGTTGTGTTTCCCTAATCACATTAACCCGGTCTATAATCTCCTTAATATGTATTTCGAAAGTAAGAAAGTAGACATGGGATGTTTAGGTGGCAAAAGTGATGTCATTGTTAAGCCTCTTAATGGGTTACAATAAATAATGTTGAATATTCGTTTGGTTTAACTCTACGTTATCAATTAGATATTGTTGTTGGTTAATGGGATATGTATTGAACATCCCTTGATGGGCGTGGAAATTGTAATTACAGGTGTAAGTAGATTACTTCTTTATTGATATGCATTGGGCATATCAATAAAGTTGGTGTGTCTTTGACTCAGTTTTAAGCCCAACTAGCTTCAGTTGTATAAACTAGCTTTGCTGTAACACAATTTTGTTTGAGACAACCTTGAGTTCTATCTAACAGACAGCTTATATAATTAGGATGTAATCTGCTTGGAGAGGTGCTGGCCTCCAGCTTGACATGAACGTTATGCTACGCTAGCAGGCTAACTAGCTGAGCTCCTGGGTTAGCTTGGTTCAGTAAAACCCTTTTCTCTCGATCCACATTATTTCAGTCAAAAGGGCACACTTGGTTGCCACAGTCGTTCCTGCACACTCATCAGTCTGCAGAGTGATTCGCCAGACACCGTGCCTCGAGTGCCCGGTGGAACTAGACTGTGACATGTGAGTGTGATCTGTGAGTGACCCGACTGTGTTGCTGTTCTCCTAGGATGCCAGAAAAGCATGTGCAGACGCGACCCTCTCTCAGGTGAGTGATCTAACCGTACCTCCCTACAACACATTCATTTTAATTGTACCGTCTTCAATTAGAAAGTAAATGCCGTTGGCGTACGTTGTGTTTGGTACAGTGTTGCTAAATCCATGGTTTAACATCATTTTACTTTATATTAATACATTCAACCCAGTCATTTTGCAGGCACTTTTACCTCAAACGACTGACGGTGAATTTGAGAACCTGGGTTGCCAAACCCCAGACCCTTTAACAATGTCCTGACCCGTCCCCTTTGAGCTTGACTGCCTTAGAACCGGAGCATTGTAGGCAGGACCCAACAGTGTCCTCAGCCTCCAAGTTGCCAGATGTACGTACTACGCGCCCGTCAATGTTTTTACGTGGGTGTGGTTCTTCCCGTCTCCAGATCACAGCTAACATCGAACCCGTTGGCCGAATTCAGATGCGCACTCGGCGGACACTCAGGGGGCATCTGGCTAAGATCTACGCCATGCACTGGGGCACTGACTCCAGGTAATCACATCCACACGCATTCAGTCCGTTTGCTGAATAATTCAATCAGGGCCTCCCCTGCCTCCCTTCCTCCCTTCCTCCCCCCCTCTTCACCCACATCCAGGAAATGGATGTAAATGGTTGCCAGCTCCGTCTTTGTGATGGACTGCATCTCCGCCCAGAGGAACCATTCACACAAAAAGAGCAAAAAGCCTTTTCACTTGGCGCCCGCATGCCCTTTCCGTAGGAAAGATGTTGTTTTTGTGTTGTTGTTTTTCTTTGTGTGTGTGTGTGTGTGTGTGTGTGTGTGTGCGTGTGCGAGTGTGTTTATGTGTACGGTGGTTCTCACTGTTTGTGTGCATGAGGGGTGGCAAATGAGGGCAGAGAAAATACTCAAAATGGTGTCGTCTGGAGCCGTGTGCCGAGCGTGTGCGGACAAAGAACACCATTTTTTTTTTTCTTCTTAACTCGCTCCTATGCGTGTCTCTCTATTTCTGTGTTTGTGTGTGCGTCTCTTGCTCTACGTGTGTGTGTGTGTGTGTGTGTGTGTGTGTGTGTGTGTGTGTGTGTGTGTGTGTGTGTGTGTGTGTGTGTGTGTGTGTGTGTGTGTGTGTGTGTGTGTGTGTGTGTGTGTCTCGTCTTCACTGAGCACCGTCCCAGGAGAAACACGCACGTTCGCGCACGTACACCCACCCACACACACACACACACACACACACACACACACACACACACACACACACACACACACACACACACACACACACACACACACACACACCTCTCACAGCAACAAGCTAATTACTCCAGCGCAGGTGTGTTCCATTCCGTGGGGATGCCATCGCACTAACGCCCAAACCCAACCAAACTGCTTTGTCGACTCACTAACCAACCTACCAAGTCTTGTCTACTAAGTCTTAAAACCCAGCTGCTCTGCCCTCTAATCCCTCAAAAACCAGACAGACAAACAAACACTAGCCTCGACATTTTACTTTGAAGCCTTTAAAGAATTGAGTCCTGTTTCCCTATTTAATTACGTTTAACTGCCATTGTTGAGCGATGTATTCTACAGTTTTCTCCGCTCTAAATGGTATATCCAGGCTCTGTCTGTCTATGGGCCACTGCGCCCACTGAATGACTGACAGTCAAGTTTGGGAACCAAAACACTCCTAAACTGCACCAACAGTTTGTAGTGTTACGGTGTTGCCAGGGGCCACGCCCCTAAAAGCACAGGATTAAGTCTGCTCCAGATAGTTAATCTGGCCGCTTGTCTTACTTCATCCCCTGATGGATACATACATCTATTATTTGATTGGGTTTTGTCTTGTGAAGCCCGGATAAAATGAAAAGTAAAGAAGTAATGGGCAAGTAATCGGTTCAGTTTGTTAAAAAAAAAAAATCTGTGGTAGTGTACCAAGAGGAGGGAGTTGTAGTTGAGTCCTCTCGGGCTATATTGCAGTTGGAAGGTCAGTTAATGCATTGCAGTCTCTCATCTTACTCCGGTGGAGCTCGGCCACTTGGGGTGGATGGTTCGAATCCAGCCCCAGATTTGTTCCCTTTCGACGTTGCTTTGTTTTTGCTTACTTTGCTTTCTGCTCCCTACGAAATTGTTGATGCAACTACAATTGTGCTGAGTAGAAACTGGGTGGATTCCCAAATGGAAACAAGTGATATCTCTGAATATGCAGTATTACCGAGTTGTTTTAGAACCTCACAAAGACCATGATACTTCAATACTAGCCCCGCCGCTAGCACTGCTCCTAGCTCAAGCGCTAGCTCTACTCCTAGCTCCACCGCTATCTCTACTCCTAGCTCCACCGCTATCTCTGCTCCTAGCTCCACCGCTAGCTCTACTCCTAGCTCCACCGCTAGCTCTACTCCTAGCTCCACCGCTAGCTCTACTCTTAGCTCAACCGCTATCTCTTCTCCTAGCTCCACCGCTAGCTCTACTCCTAGCTCCACCGCTAGCTCTACTCCTAGCTCCACCACTAGCTCCACTCCTAGCTCCACCGCTAGCTCTGCTCCTAGCTCCACCGCTAGCTCTACTCCTAGCTCCACCGCTAGCTCTTCTCCTAGCTCCACCGCTAGCTCTTCTCCTAGCTCCACCGCTATCTCTACTCCTAGCTCCACCACTAGCTCCACTCCTAGCTCCAGCGCCAACTCTACTCCTAGCTCCAGCACTAGCTCCCTCTATGCGCGGCCTCTTTAGTCCTGGCGCCGCTGGCCTCATCTGCGGCGCGTCTGCCTCACAGGTAGTTAAGACGCTGGCGGTCCCAGCAGGCCGGGCCGTCGTGATCCGCAGAGTCCCGGCGCGTACGCTCCCGTTCCCTCTACTCTGGGCTTCGGGGAGCTCATCACTGTGGTTACTTCTTGTTGGACCTAATCAGATAACACGCGGCGGCCCCCCCGGGAAGCCGCGCCGCGCCGTCCACAACACCGCAACAACACACCCGCCTCCTCCGGGCGACGCCATTGGCCAGCCGCTCGGGGCGCCTGCTGCACGACTGAGCTTCACTATAACAGTTTCCATTTTGTATTATTTGCAATGTAGAAGAGCCAAGAGCACGGTGTTAACAGCTAGGAGTACTCTGTGCTCCGCACACGACCTGAAATCATAACTAGTGCCCCGTACGATCACAAGCACGATCCTGTTATATCAGTAGATGTATCGGTATAATCAACCTACATTTTATTTTGAAATGGTAATTTTTTTTGCATTTAATGAAACATACATTTTTAATTTTGAAGATGATTGCCAAGTATTTTTGGGTGTTGATATATCAATGTCCATTCCTACCTTGGTCCACAAACGTGTCCCAGCACTTCATACTCTATTTTTCTGTATCGCGAAGAAGACTTGATTTGTGTTTTGACCGGACATTCCTTTGTTTTCATGAAAGGGCTCTCGGGGTTTAATGTTCCGGCGGGGCCCTGATCGACTGGCCGTTATCATCATGGGGTTTGGCTCCTATAATGCACCGTGTTCCCTGATCTTTATTTATTTGTTTTTCTTTCCACCAGGCTTTTAGTCAGCGCCTCTCAGGATGGAAAGCTCATCATCTGGGACAGCTACACCACGAACAAGGTAGGGCCAGGCCGCACTCTGAGGAGCCTAGCAAACCCCTAATGACTATATGGAATCAAAATGGATGCTGGCTCTCGTATTATTGTTCATGTGCAACACAACAAGGCACGGCCCCATGAAAAACAACCCATCTCAAACACCCTTCTGCTTTGTTTGCTTAGTTTACAAATAAGATTGCACACGCGCTTCTTTAGTATTGTTTGTTCATCAATGCCCGAGTGAGCACACGGGCACAACGGGTCCAACCAATGGCTACGCAGTTAAGGCCTGATATACTTATATACTAGCATATACTGGTACGCAGTATTCAGGCAGCACTTTACTTAATCAAATCCTGTTTGATCAAATTACATTCCTCCTACGTCTCGTCCCGGCATAATATCCTCCTCTGACGCGGAAAGAAAAATAACTATCATTTCTATTTCCTGGTAGTGGGATGTCATGGCGTCAGGGAGCCTGACACCCCTGAGCTGAGCCCCTGGATCGTGTCCTCATTAACGTATCAACTGGACGACGAGGGATGACTTTCCTTTTTTAATTCCATCTCTCGATATATTTTATGACCGGCTCCTTGTGCCTGTGTGGACGGGGTCAGCGAGCACACGAAGCAGGTGGACAGAGGGAGGGAACCTCTCTCTCCTCCCGCTGACCCGCCTGTATAGCACACGACTTCGGGGTTCAATCGTACCTCGGTCGCTAAAAGGCGCATTGCCATCATTGAATTTTGTATTTAACCTTTATTTATACAGACAAACCGTTAGAGAAACCGTTTTACATTTACGGTATTTAGCAGACGCTTTTATCCAGGAGCAGTTAGGGTTAAGTGTTTTGCTCAGGGACACATCAACAATCAGGAGGAGCTGGGGATTGAACTATCAACCTTTCGGTTAAAAGACAACTGCTCTACCTCCTGAGCTAAAACTGACCCAGAGGAAAATCATGTGGTCCTGGTTCAATCTCTCGTCGCGGCGAGGTCCGACTGATGTTCTGTGGTCCTCCCCCGGTGTGTCCGCTAGGTCCACGCCATCCCCCTGCGCTCCTCCTGGGTGATGACCTGCGCCTACGCCCCCTCTGGGAACTATGTCGCCTGCGGAGGCCTGGACAACATCTGCTCCATCTACAACCTGAAGACCCGCGAGGGCAACGTCCGCGTGAGCCGCGAGCTGGCCGGACACACAGGTAGGCCGCCGCGCGCCCGTCCTAAAGCCCTGTGCTCGCTGAATGAGGGGTGAATTAAAGTTGAGGGTACTTTCTCCTTTTTTTAAGGCCTTTTTAGGGCAGAATTAACATTACATTTCAACATTGTGATGGAAGCGGTCTGTAAAAAAAAAATAAAAAAAAATATGTTGATATAAAAAAATCTATTTCTCGATATATATATATATATCGTCATATCGCCCATCCCTAGTTTCTTTATTTGTGATGTACAATTGTACATTTGAAAGTTTCTGCATTGATGATGTGTGGGCTGTTATATTTATTATAGGTAAATTCCATGTAGAATGGCAATGTGTTATTTTCTATGAAGGGAATCAAGTCCTGTATCGAATGGGATCTCAATTTACCCTACATAGAATTTGATGACGTTAATTTTTGCATAGAAGTTGATCCAAGTCACCGAATGTGATCTAGTTACTATATAAAATGTCTTTGGAAAAAGCAGAACTTCGGCTAACATTGTGGCGCGTATCAGGTCCACTACTACTCTTACCACTATTACTACTACTACATAAACATATCCATCACAACCCAACACCAGGCCCCCCCCAAAGCGTGTAACTTATGTAGTGAGGGGCCGTCTTATTAGATTCTTAGCAGAAAGATGTCTGTTAGCTTAGTGCTAACCATACTGCTAAGCTCTCAGGGCAGGGAGCACTCAGCCATTGAATGTCACATGATGCAGGAAGTGTGTCAGCATTTTAGCTTCTGTTGTTCTCTTGGTTTAGGAAGATCTGTGTGGGAGGGGTGGGTGGGTGGGGGTCAACTCTGAGCGTGTGGGAGAGAGACTGACTAGTCCCTTCTGTTTCTGGTGAGGAGGTAGTCGGATCACATGCTCGGTCCAACTGCCTCATACACCCCCCCCCACCACCACCACCACCACCACCCCTGACTGAATACCCCTGTAGGGCCAGCACTCTGGAGAGAAGCCCTACACCGTGCTCCTGATATAAGGGTTTCTGCCGTAGTTTGCTGTTTGTCTTTTTAACCGTTTCTTGCCTCTCTACTTCCTGTCAGGGTACCTGTCCTGCTGTCGTTTCCTGGATGACAACGGGATCGTCACCAGTTCTGGAGACACCACCTGGTGAGTATGGGTACTGCAGGCAAGTGGGCTGGCTCTGTAGACAACACCCAACGCTTGGCTCCTATTCTCCCTGACGTCCCACTGCAAGAAGCATTTTGAGGCTGAACGGTTACACGGAGAGTACATATCATCGGCCGATATGAATGTAAAATGGCATATCCTTATAGGAAGAGGTGCTCTACAAGTTTGTCTGACTATCCATGTGTAGGGTTAATAATGCTATTCTCAACCAGTCCATATGAACACTTTGTCTGCGCCCATTGGTTTATTTTCCTGGTCCCAGTAAAAAAAAAATCGCTATGGATAAATGCGTTTACAAAAATGCCATAAAAAATAAATAAATAATGCATTTACATTCCTAACGGTATGTACTGAAGCTGGAGTAAATAACCGATTAATCAGCTGCCATAGCCACCACTCACCGCCCCGCCCCCCTCCCGGCTCCCCCCCTCCCCAGCGCCCTGTGGGACATTGAGACCGGCCAGCAGACGACCACCTTCGCCGGGCACACCGGCGACGTGATGAGCCTGTCCCTGGCGCCCGACACCCGGCTGTTTGTGTCCGGGGCGTGCGACGCGTCCGCCAAGCTGTGGGACGTCAGAGAAGGAATGTGCAGACAGACCTTCACTGGCCACGAGTCGGACATCAACGCCATCTGTGTAAGGCAGCGCCTCCTCCTTCGTTGGGGCGGAGGATTGGAGACTTTAATAGTTTAGGAGTTTGTCCTTGTTAAGCGTTCTGAGTATATCCCCGTTTAAGTATGACTGTCGTAGATGCGTAGATACGACTGAAAACTTTCAGTAATTTGACTTTGTTAAATTCGATTTTACATGTGGATTGAAATCGTAGAAAAAGACTTGAGTAGTAGACCCTAGAGCATTAATTCAAGTCATATAAACGTGTAAACGTGAATTGAACCAAGGACTTTCATAGCTCAGCAACGAAGTCAATTTCATTTGTCATTTAAATATGGATTGACATCAAAGGTAGTACATGTCAATAGTTTAATAGTTTGATGGCAATGCTCCTTTTATTTCCTTAACTTCAAAAACGTATTGATATTACGTTTAATCCCACCAGGATTGAATCATTAATGCCGTCAGTGGTAGCCTTAGATCGGGCTCCTTGACCGGTGTTTTCACCTAGCCCAAGTCAAAATGTGGCCATCTGTGTTTGAACGCCAAAGCCTCACTGACCCCCGTCTCTCCCCCCCACAATGCAGTTCTTCCCCAACGGCAACGCCTTCGCCACGGGCTCTGACGACGCCACCTGCCGGCTGTTCGACCTGCGCGCCGACCAGGAGCTGATGGTGTACTCCCACGACAACATCATCTGCGGCATCACCTCCGTGGCGTTCTCCAAGAGCGGCCGCCTGCTGCTCGCCGGCTACGACGACTTCAACTGCAACGTGTGGGACACCCTCAAGGCCGACCGCGCAGGTACGCACCTAGCTCACTCTCTCTCTCACTCACTCACTCACTCACTCACGGGCGCTTCGTCACTCACTCTCTGTCACGCTCGCTCGCTCACCCACTCACTCATGGGCGCTTTGTCACTCACTCACTCACTCACTCACTCACTCGATCTCTCAGTCACGCTCGCTCACTCACTCATCCACATACTCACTCACTCACTCCCTCAGTCACGCTCGCTCGCTCACTCACTCACCCACATACTCACTCACTCACTCTCTCAGTCACGCTCGCTCACTCACTCATCCACCCACTCACTCACTCACGGGCGCTCGCACGCACGTATGCACTCACTCGATCACACACTCACCCACTCATTTATCGGCGCTCGCTCACACACAGCAGGGGACGGGGTGGTGGTGAATGGGCGGAGGGGGTAGGGGTCGGACAAAAAACGGGAGACACGGCCGTCACCTCACCGTTTGCATCCGCATCGAGAACGTATCTCAGCGTTTGAACCCGGGTGGGGCTGAGTTGGTGTGTCCTGCATGTGGCTTCCCCCCCGCACCACTAAAAACATGCAAGTTAAGACTCCTGCCCTTGCCCGCCGTCGGGAGTCCCAGGGAGTTCCCAGGCGCCGCCCTGTGCCAGCCCGCTTCTCCTTAGCCAGTGAACTGAAGGGACTGCTGTTCTGCCTTCAGTACCACCTGCCCCCATCAGCCACTCCTCTGCATCCCACCCAGACAGAGGAAGACGCCCCACTGAGCATGAATTACTTGGGGAGATATTGATGGTACATGGTTGTTCGGCTTAAACAAGTGCCACATGCTCACACACAGTTGACGAGATTCTAAGCATGATTCAGGGTATATTTCCAGCAGAGCTAATGAGGTAATGTGTAGTGAGCTCATGGGTTGTTTTCGTGCGTACCAAGGCCACTCAGCCGGGAAAAATAAAAGGACAACTCAATGGGGCGGGGCTCCTCTTTGAGTCCTATCCACTTCCTCGAAGCCCTACCAGAAGCGGTGGAGCATTCAGGACCTGCTTTTGTAACGGATACAGGTCTGGGATACAGGTCTGGGATTTGCGCATCGTCGTCTTTGTTGCGAAATAATTACATTTGGGCAACGCTTATCGATGATGTTTGGAATAATCAGCGCAGGGCCCATTTCACATCTCACCCGGCTACATCCCTAGAGCACTCGCATAATATTACGTTGAAACATAACATTAAGTGTAAAACGGACAATCCCTCGTAATATTCTAACAAGGCCATGTGTATACATGGGGCCGGATTTGTTGGCAGTCTTTCTGAGAATCCATTTTTCCAATCCATTTTGTCTCCCCCTTCCTCTCTCTCTCTCTCTCTCTCTCTCTCTCTCTCTCTCTCTCTCTCTCTCTCTCTCTCTCTCTCTCTCTCTCTCTCTCTCTCTCTCTCTCTCTCTCTCTCTCTCTCTCTCTCTCTCTCTCTCTCTCTCTCTCTCTCTCTCTCTCTCTCTCTCTCTCTCTCTCTCTCTCTCTCTCTCTCTCTCTCTCTCTCTCTCTCTCTTCCTCCAGGCGTGTTGGCTGGCCATGACAACCGCGTCAGCTGCTTGGGAGTGACCGACGACGGGATGGCCGTGGCAACGGGCTCCTGGGACAGCTTCCTCAAGATCTGGAACTAGAGCGAAGAGGTCAGTGTCTCTAGAGGGCAGAGGTCAGTGTCTCTAGAGGGCAGAGGTCAGTGTCTCTAGAGGGAAGTGGGTCTGGAACTAAAGGGTCCTCTCTTTCTCTATCGGTCTTTCTATCCCTCTTCCTTCTCCCACTTTCTCTTTTTTCCTCCCTTCCATCTTTGTCTCACTCTGTGTTTTGCTACCTACCTTATTCCCTTTTGCTTTCGTTCTTACTCCTATAATGCAGCCTCTCACTCAGACTCGCTCCCTCTTTTGCCCCCACCTTTTAGCTTGGATGCAGTCTCTTATCTATCCCCCCCCCCCCCCCCCCCCCTCTATTATTCCCTCTCTCCTACTTGAGTGCTTTATGAGAGTTTCTTACTAATGACGCAAACAAATGGAGCCAGGCCCTAGATTATTATGCCACCTGGTGGTGAACTGAGTGTACATCAGGACATAGCCCTGCGACGCAAGCAGTCAAATGACGATAGTAACTCATCACTTTTGAATGATCATTACATCCAGAGCATTTCACAAAAAAACGTATCCAAGTCATTAATGTGTAATTCTTGTCGCTTTGATGTCCACAAATGACGAGTCGATTTCAAAATGAAGCGGACAACACAAAGTGCAAATAGTGAAAAAGTGTGAAATCTTAGTGGAGATGAGTTTTTTTCAGGTGAGGTTTCGATTCCCGTTGGTCCCAGCGCAGTTCATTAATCTCTCCTCTCTTGTTTCAGATGGCCTCCGGACGACGACGGCTGAGCGGAAGACCATTCCAACATTACAACGTTAGATTTTATTGCATATCCAATCTTCTCAAAAAAATACCACAATACTGACTCCAGCCCCTTCCCTCCCCTGCCTTCCCCCCCCTGCCCTCCTTCCCACACCACCTCGAAAAAGAAAATTACCAAGGGCAACATTTATTTCTCTCCTTCTTCATTTAAAAGAGCACAATTATTCTATCACTCACTCAGCTTAAAAAAAAAAAAGAAGAAAAAAAAGATAAGAATTTAAACGTCTAGGATTTGAATTGTGTGACGGAGAGGAAGACGAGATACTGTACTCCTCCCTAAAACAGTCTGGCATTGTAGTAAATGATCTAAAACACACACGCCCCCCCCCCCCTCCCCCCGTCACCATCACCCCGTCACCCTCACCTCCCCCACCCATGCAAGTGTGTTCTACTTCCTCAGCACACGGCTTTGGTGTGACGTCATCACACGCCAGTTATCTTAACTCGTAACAGCTTTTTGACGGTGTCTGTTTTATTTTATTTTTGTTTGAAAGAAATTTGGTTCGATTTTTTCTTTCCTTTTTTTCGGTTTCGAAAATGTAGTCAAGGCGCTATTTCGGTGAATGTCGAAATGGAGGATAGTGAGGATAAAAAAAAAAAGCTTTGTTCTATCTCCTAGTCTTGAGACATTTTTAGAGAACTTTGTTTGTAGATTGACAAAATAACAACCCAACACACACAGACACACACAGACACACAGGAAAACATGCGAACTATCGTGACATTTTTTAAGTCAAGCTTCATCACAGTGCAGGAGGCCAGGCTGAGCTTAACATTAGGGGCTTCTAGGGGTCTGGCTGGTCTGCTTATTGAATCCCACAGTACGTTTGACTCCTAATATCTATTTTTTTTTTTCTTCCCCCACATCTAGCTCTCTTTCTTTGCACAAAATCTAAACTTTACATATATGGAAGAAGAAATGTTTCGAGGTAACTAACAAAGCACATGCTATTATGATATTGAATGCTCGTTTTTTTTCCGAACGAAAAACTACAACAAAAAACAACAACATTTTAACCATTCTCACCTTTTTTTGTCTGGCGAAAATGTAGAATAACGAAATGAAGATTAACCCATCTGTTTATATATATATTTCTTGCAAATTTTTTTTTTTTACTCTCCATATCCCTATTGTGTGTTGACTGTGGTTGGGAACGATGATACCTTATCGGTTTTGGTTTATCCTCTTTTTTTTTTCGTTGAGTTTTTTTTTTCTTCCACTGTCGGGTAAGGAGAACCTCCACTATGGCCCGGGGTCCATTCCGAGGCGTTCTGTTTCAACAGACGCCCATTCCGTGCTTGGAAATGCAGTTACTACTCTGTGAATGACATGTTGTATAAATCAATGTTTGAAAATAATGATACTGAAACTTTTTAAGTTAAAAATGGAAAAAAAAAAGATTTTGGTTGTCTGCCAAGGGTGGGTTAACTCTTAGAATCGCATGCTGTAGAATTGCTTAAAAAAAAAAAAAGCTGCATATGGAATTAAGTCCTTTGATGTTTTTCTTTAAGAAAATAACCTGTTGGATATATCATCATTACAATGATATTTAAACCGGGTTTATTAATATTGTTTGTTCTTTGCTACTCTGTGCATACATGATTCAATTAAAATGTCAAAGCTATGCACTCGAGAAGCAAACGCCGCTACAAAAATGGCTACTTGGTCCATATTTGGGAAGGATTCAGAAATTAAGAAGAAAAAAAAACACGATTTATGTTAAAACCTTTTTTTGAAATGCATCCGCGTGCGTGCGAGCACACCGTAGACATGAGCATACACAAACTGAAATGGAACAAACACAAATTTTCATTCCTTCTGTAGCAAAACAAAAAAAAATCCACTTACGAAGAAAGAAGCATTTTATAACAAACAGGTTTTTTTTCTGTCCTTTAATAATAAAAAAAATGAGAAATGAACTTGCAGCATCTGAACGGCCGAATGATCCGTTCTCTCCCTTCATGTAAACAGGCGCTCATTATTTAGCAGTAGTGGCATTTTTTTCACTTTTTTTTTTCTCTGCGACATTCTGTACAAAAAAAATGTGCTGTAATTGTGCGTTTAGGCCTGGAGTTGGCAAAAAATAAAATAAAAAAATATTAAAAATTAATTAAATTCCCTTTCCTTTCTCTTTCTCCATGAAATGACTGTAGAACTCTGCCCCCCTCCACTGTATCCCTTTTCACCTTTTGTATTTAATTTTAAAGTCAGTGTACAACGGAAAAGCTGGATGCAAGATAGAAACTATATTAAAATGTACTGTTATTTAAGATGTAATAAAAGCAGTTTGAGATGACCTGCTGTGTTGAGTGTCATTCGCTTGAATGGGTACCGCTGAACTTAGATTGTGTTTTTACGATTCCTTTCATGTAATTACAATTAAGTCAAATAAACAATTTCTTATCCACCGTTACAGCAGTCTGAATTATTTAAATCATTTTTATTTGAAATTGTTCACGTAGTAAGTATTTCTTAAAATTTCTATGGGCTTAACTTTTTGTATTTCTGGTAACCTAAATAAGTTAACCTTGTGTTGCCTAAACTATTTTGAGATATGTTTCTGTATTAATATTGTACAACAAGGTATTCCTATGCATGTATCGTGTAAAAGTCAAAAATAAATAATAATAATCGAAACATTGCCAAGAAATCGAGAGAATAAAAAACAGGAAATATATTTGCAATGTTACGAATCTAAAACTAGATTAATTAACTCTACGGGGCCACATCATGGACCTATTATAGATGGCCACATGGCTTGCAAGTGGCTAAAGTCCCCCGTGACTCCGGCGTGACGTCAGTGATTGCTCAGCTTCCATTGGTCCCGGGGATCGGATCAGGAACTGTTGGGATGACTGCTGTTGACAGCTCGCTGGGGAGGGAAAGCTATTCTACTAAAAATGATGATTAAGCGACTGTAGAACAATTGTTTCACTCCCTGACAGAAACCCTTCGGCCCTGCCTCAGTTCTTTCTGTAAGAGTTTACTTTATTCCTTGTCTGGTGGACTAACGGTAGTGGTTGTTTGAATGTGTGGGTTACGTAATTATTATGCTTGTTATGGGCAACTAGCTTATCGCCAATTTAGCGTGTTAGCCATTAGTGAGTGTGTGAATGTGTTGCTAGCAGATGGTGCCAGAATGATCAGGTCATTCAACTCCTCCGTACGCGATCGTGTTGCTTTTGTCAACGTCTGCTTTGTGACCGTCAACATGTTGTCGGTTCCGCTCACTTTTTTTTACCTGCTGTGTGTCGCCCCTGCGCCGCCGTAGGTGTCGAGGATGTCGCTGCTGCGGACGGTCTCTCCCGGGGCGGACTCGTAGTGTCTGAGATGGACGGCGGAGACGAGGTGGAGGCTGTCTCCTACTGCTGCTCCACCTGTGACGGCGGGGAGGGCCACGGTCGCACCCTGAGCGTCCACACCAGGAAGCCTCGCAGTCTGAGCACCTCCTCCTCCACCACCACCTCCTCCGACAACAGGTAGGATACAGCCTCAGCTCAAGCTCCCCTGAACCCGCACGGTGTTGTGACATTTGAAATCCGGTTTACGGAGACCCGTTGTCAACAACAGGTAGGTGGGTGGAAGAGTCGGGGTGTGTTGATGGAGTTCCGTTCGAGACCTACCTTGTTATTATTTACAAATACTTATTGATGACAATTGTTTGTAGTCAGCAATTGTATTGCGACAATAACAGTTATTGTGTTGTGGCTGGTGGTCGGGCTATATTTTCTAACATGTTTGATATTTTTTCATGTGGTTTGACCACCTTATGCTTGGTATAATGAAAACATTGTTGTCATACCGCAAATCGATTGGGGGGCTGCTTGACTGCTGGTAGACTTGGCATACAGGTAGACTGCATAACAAATGTATCTAATAATAGATTGATCCAGAAATAAGTTCAAGAAACGTATTGATATTGAGAAAGTGTTTTGGAGTAGCAACTGGGATGAACAATGATGGTTGTTACAGACATATTCTCTGGTAAAGCGTTTAAACAGTACAAACAATATTTGTGTGAATGCCAAAAGTAAATATTATATGTATTACTACAATAATATAAGCTGTATAAATAAAGTCAATACAGCTTGTAGTAAAGTTCTGCTTTGTGGTTGACCCAATTTGTAGACCTTTTAACAAAAGCAACAGGTATTGAATATCTTGCCTTCAAGTGTCAACAAACTGCAACAGTTAAGCCAAAGGCATTTGTCTCTTCCAGGAACCCAACCCATTGCTATGTATTGAATCACGACTTATTGTGCCATGCAGTTGTTACTACTAATGCTGTACCGTTCTCTAAAGGCCCTGATATACATCAAATCGACATTAGCGTGTTCACACAGATAAAAGGGCAGGTTTGGGACCAAATCTAAAACACCACCGTGGACCAGGATCGAAACAGGGTACTCAACCAAACTAGTCAAGCCTTTCCCACACTCCCCCTAATACACCACTGCCTGCAATTGGTGAACAAGACGGCGTAAATTGCTGTGTTTCATCCCACCGTGACTCAGGCTAGTAAATTAATAAACCCAAGATCACACAGTGGCTATATTGTACCCTATCAAAGATATGCAGGGTTCAGCAGCCTCACACGACAATCGATTTTGTTTCAGTATATCAGGGTCTTCATTAACCATTCTGGGGAAGTGGGGGCTGGTCATCATCTCTCACTTTCAGTAGCAAAGGGATGGACCGATTGGGAAATGCTGGGCTGATAAAGATTTGACAGACGGCTTATTCAGATGCCGATGGTTATTTTAGTTTGTTAGTTTTTTTTTTAGTTTTTTTATAGTCTTATTAAATTACATGAGAAAACAAGTTTTTGAAGTCTTTCAACACTTTATCACACTGTGTTTTTAAATGAGCACAAATTCAATCTTACAAATTAATTCTATAGATAAAAATCAGCCACTGCCGTCTGTGAATGTCCTTTTGTCTGCAGATAGAGTGATTGCGGTCAACAAGGCGCAAATCACCCGGTAACAATGTATGGCTGATACATTGGTGCATCCTTTTGACACTTATTTACCTAATCTCAAACACGGAATGTGTTGTTTGCCTGGGTGTGAAATGGTGTATTGCAACATGTGCTCGTGTGACAAAAACAAGTCACCTCGATGAACAACAATAATTGGAAGAAATTTCGGCGGGGAATACAAAGGGGAAATGCTGTCTCATTCTGCAAGGGGAAGTCTACCTTTTAAAAAAAAAAAAATGTATCACGTATTGAACCATCTTCGCTTACTCCATAAATGTCAATGGTTGGTCACTGTTGCCCTAGGGATACTCTTGACAAACACTTGCATACTCTAAAGCCAGCAAGTTGATTGGCGTCTTGAGAGAAGTAGAAGAGTTTGTGCATTGGCAAGACGTCTTCTTCCAGAGATGAATCCACGTTCCCAGCTCAGGTGTGTGTGTGTGTATTTTTGTGTGCATACAATACTATCTTTTATCTTTGTATTAATGTATTTAAAGGCGTTGTAGCTGTACAACTCAAATCAAGGTTCTATCAATTCGTCATGGTTATTTAATCTTAAGCTAACCGACCCCGTCCCTGGTTAAACACGGGCATTACAATATCTCTTCAGCCTTGGGTTGTAAAGGTTGACGCCTCAGGTATTCTGCTATTAAAGTATTTCCGTCTCATGCTGAGGGCTTCAGGGTTAAGACCTGTATTCTGTGGACCTGTAGGCGGGGCAGTGGTTCCGGAGAGCTCTGCGATAATGAAGTGCGGTGTAACCAAGTAAATAAATAAACAAATGTAAAAAATAACGTCCAGATGGTCCTCTCTAAAAACCCAGGCCCGCTAATAGGATTTGCTCATCTGTGAGCCAATGCCATTCATCTACTAGCGCTCCGGGGCCAGAGAGACGGCTCTCCCTACTGCTAACACCCCTCGGCTGACCTATCATCCCCCGCTCCTCTCGGATGGCGTTTCGATGAGGATTAATGCACGCGTTGAGCCCGATTTATTCATTGAATTTAATTGTTTAAGCATTTTTTTTTTTTTTTCTAATCCGTCGTTTTATTTGTAGGATTATGTTATTATGTGTTGTTATACTGTGTTTTTATGTATTTTCATACTTTTCATCTTGATGTGTGAGGAGTTTTCTGTTTCTGTGTGTTGTCTGGGAGTCTTAGTCATTGCAGTGGATCTGGAAAATCTGTCTGTTATACTTTTTTTTTTTTCCTTTTTTCTCCTCAAGATAAGAGCTATGCTTGAGCATTATGTCGGCTTGAGAATAGATTTTTATGATCAGCTGTTGCGGACAGGCCTATTTCTGTTATTGTCAGTGTTATGGGAAAGTACTATTAGATAGGATCTGACTGAGTATAATTACTACTATGGGGCTATTTGAATATGTTGAACAAAACAATATGTTTTTTAAAGAGCTTCCTTTCTCTTTTTTAATGCACACACACACGGGTGATGCAACTGCGGAAAAAGGTTTTTCTGCTTGTTTTTAAAGTCAGAGATACAACAAATAGAATTGACATTTCTCATTGATTTTATGATTCATCACATTCGTCTATATTTATAAAACCATAGTAACGGTAGAGTCTGAAACCAAATCATGGGATTCAGTAGACCCTTAGCACAGGAGTGCTGTGTCACTGTTAACACTTATGTTTTTGATGGACCAGGGCATCGGTAGTAGACTTCACTCGTTTTTTAACCCGTGCCCTCACCCGGGTTTCACTAGCTTTGTGTAAGCTTGTTACTTCATCTTTGCGTAAAGTGCTTACTTTTTCCTAAGTAAGTCAAAAACAAACTAGAGGTTACAAGTTGGTTTCAAACTAGTAGTTTAGTTAATTTAGTAATTTAGTAAACGTAATAGACGCTAGTTATTTATGTCCTTCTAGTAAAAACTTGGCAATGCGTAAGTTGTGAGCCGGTTTGTCATAGTAATGTGTACGCCAAGACTTGGTAGATATTTTCATTATAACTAGATGGCGTTTGAACCTCTGCAAAGCTGGTGAAACCAGATCCTGTCCGCAAAGAGCCTAGCCTGCATTTCTCCTACGATGCGACTCTGTGAAAAGGCTTTAATGAGTATGGTTGATCTGCCCTCGTAACGACGTTGTAGCTTTTCTTTCGAATGCACAGGCCGTGCATTTCACCCACACCAGCTCTATGTCAACTGCTGCTCTTCCACTTCTCTCCCCCCCCCCCCCCCCCCCTCCAGGAGGACCCAGTCCCTGCATGGACCCAGCCCAGTGACCACCTTCGGCCCCAAGGCCTGTATGTTGCACAACCCCAACACCATCATGTAAGTTGGCCTAAGCAGTACAGTGCATGCCCGGCTACTACAATCACTACTTTGAATGGGATGCATTTGTTTTTTCCGTTTTTTCTTCTCGTCACTTGAGGTACCGATGGTTTTGTGCTGTGTTGGATGATGTCGCCGAGGTAACCAACATGTATATTATGTTGGCGTCTGTTCCATCTCTGAATAATGATGCAGTCCCGTAGCCCCAGATGATGTAAGATGAAGTCCACATCTAGTGGTTTACAGATATGTAGTGGTGTGTTTTTTTGATGTTGTTGCATCTAACAAAAGCTCCCCCTCATCCTCCTCATCGTCATCCGCTTATCCGGGGTCGGGTCGCGGGGGGAGCAGCTCAAGCAGGGGGCCCCAGACTTCCCTTTCCCGGGCCACATTGACCAGCTCTGACGGGGGGATCCCGAGGCGTTCCCAGGCCAGTGTTGAGATATAATCTCTCCACCTAGTCCTGGGTCTTCCCCGAGGTCTCCTCCCCACTGGACGTGCCTGAAACACCTCCCAAGGAAGGCGCCCAGTGGGCATCCTTACCAGATGCCCGAACCACCTCAGCTGACTCCTTTCTAAGTAAAGGAGCAGCGGCTCTAATCCGAGTTCCTCACGGATGGCTAACAAAAACAAAAGCTTGGTAGCAAATATTTATTCACTGAATTCAATATCAACCTAGGGTGTCCACACAGGGCCTAGGGCGTCCACACAGGGCCTAGGGCGTCCATACAGCATATAGCGGTCTAAAAGAAGAATATCATATTCACCCTTATAAACATGCACCCAGGGAAGGTGACGACAAACACACCGGTCAACTTTGTGACGAAAATCACTTGAAAACCTAATTTCAAGTCTATCCGGACTCTTTATTTGAGTTTGGCCCTAATTAAGTAAAATTCGGAATATAATTGCCCGCAACCTCAAATGAGTTATCCACCTCTGATAAAAGGTTTGTCATGACCAGGCTCATTGAGCTCCACAAAGGAGGGACTAAAGCATAAAATTAGATATCTATTAGAAAAAATATAAGGATAAAATGTGTCCTCAGTATAATCAGTGGGAAGGGCAGTGTGTGAATGAGTTGAACGTGTGCTATGGGGGAACGATGTAAACACACCAAAGCGCCAAAATGTACTAACACCAACCACGGAGGTGGGAGAGAGTGTGACTGACTGACTGACTGACTGACTGACTGTAGCATGGGTTTGTACATCTTTTATCCATTATGGCTGCTGAGTGTCTTCCTTCATGCCTCAGTCATTGATGTGTGTCTCAGTGATGACATACTGATAGCTAGGAGCTAGGATAGGAAACTGGGTTGAAAGAAACCAGCTTTTCAGGAAGAGCAGGATGCCTTAGTGTTCGTTGAGTAGTGGGTCACACCCAGTTTTGGGTCCTCTCGTTGGGCCCTGTCCGTACACCAGGGGTCACTCTTGGGAGTTTTGTTTACCTGATGATGCAAACCGATCACAGGGCCTGCTCTAACATGACTAACTATATCTACATCGCCATGCTGGATCCTTGGACTGATGCAAGACCAGTCGGTGTGATTATTATTATTTTTTTTTATTTTTTTTTTCATGGTTGTTAGAAATGCATGAATGTGGAGTTTAATTTGCCTGGGATGATACATGGGAACAGGGCGTAGCATAGTGTAATTTATCATCTAAATTCAGTTTGTGGAACAACACTGTTGGGGAACGAGTGTGGAGGACACGCATTGGCGCAGGTCAACGGAGCTGAGAGAAGGATGAGGTCCAATATATATGCCACATTTTAATTGTAATTCATATTTAATTTGAGTTTGAGCTAATAGATGATTGCGCGGCTCGCTATCTCTATTTTGTGTTTTACTTTGGCAAACATCCGAAACAAATGAAAAGCTAATGAGCCAAAGCAGGTTAAGCTAGTGTGTTACCGGTCGCAGTGTTTGCATGGGTTGAATGCCATCAGATCTTTTCCATCTGATCATAAAGTTGTCAATGAGTGATCGGAATTAGACAATAGTCTTGGGTGGCTATCACATAAAGGAAGGTCCGGCCCAGTTTCCTTATTACTGATCCAGGAAAGAGAGAGAAAGAAAGGGAGAGAAATGGGGTGTGTTCTTCAGGGGGGAGTAGTGTGTGTGTTTATGCGTTCTTGCTTGTGTGTTCAGAACTAGGGGGCGGAGCTAAGTGGATGACGTCACTCTGCCTTTTAAAAGAGCAGTGAGTGGTTTTGCTTCAGCAGTCTGCCAGAGAGGACACTTTAGAGAGAACCGAGCTGGAACAGACCTGGATCCCGGCTGAGCAGAGAGCAACTCGCGACCGCTGGGTCCCAGATCAGCCTGGATGAGGAGAGGGAGGAGGGAAGACCCATGCATATGCCAAGCACGTGTTGGACCTGTTCCTCTTCTGATTGAAGGAGGGGAGTTTTGGTTTTTGAGCCGCAGCTGACCAAAAACATTTTGTTATTGCAGCTCCGATTTTTTTATTTTTTATTTTTTAGATTTTGTTTTACATCATTTTATTATTTGGTCATGTAAAATGTGCCAATTTTTCAGTGGAAGCTCAGCACATGGACTGTAGGGGCTAGGGTAGTATAGATGCTGGGCCAAGGCCAGTCTTTCCTACATGCTCCCCGCTGTCCCCCTGCACATCACATGAAGCCAGACAAGAAACTGCCGCGGTGTGTAAGCCAAGACATCCCCAGGGACATCAACAACAATGAGTCGAAATGGTAAAAATCTGACTTATCTTTGTGTGTGTGTGTGTTAGCAAGTTCTGATGTCTGCAAAGACAAACAGAAAAGTCTGCTGAGCAAGTGTCTCACCGCTGGGCTTAAGTTGAGGTGGCTAAGTTCTATCGTCTACTTTTGAGGTCCACATCATTGGAAACCCTTGTTTTTTAACTGCAGTCGAGTCACTTACTTGATAACTTGTTCCGAGCCTACTAGATAATATCTCGGGCCCAAAATGAATGACTGAACATGGTGATATGGGGCAGGGGTGTGTCCACATCTCTGAATCCTGTTTACTTGGGCCAACGTGTGTCAACAAAGAAATCTCAGACTGAATCACTGACCTTTCTGTCTATTTATTTTCTAACTGCGTTGATATCATGATTATTTGACAACACGAATGTATGAAGCAGTACTGGAAATTAACATTGGTTATTTCTCCTTGCAAATCACTCAAGTTGACAACATAAAAACTAAATTCATTCTTTAGAGGTAGTAACATATTCATCGGTAAGATGTCACAGCGTTGTGTACGATTTCCGTTTTTTTTTTACAGAGATTTGAAATGATGTGCATCTCACCTATTCTGATATGGGTCCATTTACCGCCCCTTCGGTTTGACGCAACGCAGTCGTGAACCTGTTTCGGTTCTGCGTCGGGTTTTAGTGAGCGGACCAATCGCAGCCCTTTTGGGGTGGTGCACGTCCGGCCCTAGCGGTGGACGCAAGGAGGGTCCGCAAGGACGTAAGGGGTCTGTCACCCCCTTGCGTTGTGTCGACGTGGAACCATAACTAATCCTTAACACGTTAACGCCTAGGTGCTTTGACCAGCCACTGCTCATGCAGGGAGGTGGGATTCCATTGTATTCCTGTAGAAAATATATTAGTCCGTAAGTAAGAGAATAAGAATGGAAAATAGCAATTTCCATTAATAATCATTGAATTAATATTTATGATAATAGCTAATTATTACTCATTATTTTTAAGACCGAGCAAAGCCCTCAGAGTACATATGGGGCGGCGCTGTGCAGATACGCTTACCTTTATTGAACCTTTATTGAATGGTTCAGCAGGATCCTACTGGGTCGTCAACTTCTCTCGAAGGCCACCCGGCTGGTTTAACCAGTTAACAATGGAGTTGTGATTTGATGTCCTGTAGCCAGTTGTGGGGGGCTGATCAGGTATTCTGCCCAGGAATTCGGCCAGGTGCACTTTGAGGGTATCAAGGTTATCCTGGGTGGAGTTATCCACCTCTGTGTCTTTCAACGCTTGAACGGTATATGACTCAAGTCTATATCGGACAAGGAACTATTTAAAAAAAAAAAAATTTGCTTCTAGCCTGACTTTCACTTTCACCTGACTTTCTAGCCTGACTTTCACTTCTGGCTTGACTGTTATGATCTCATGGCCACTACCTCGTGGCTATGAATTCCCTGCAAATAATGCAAGCCAGTCACTTTCTTCCTACGGTTATCTGCCTCAATCACTCGTACGCAAAATAACTAGTTCAATGCCTCGATCAATGACTTCCTTGTGTGTCTGGAGACTCTGATGGCTTGTCCAGTCCTTCTTGACGACGGACAGGGGTGGCGTGTTTTGGCATGTCAACAGCAGGTCAAGAAGCAGCACAGAGGACACCCTTTATGTATCATCTATTCTGTGTTGTATTTTGGAACAGCTGCTATTTAGGGCGCACTCACACTAGGCAAGTTTGCCTGTTCCGTGCTGCAGGAAGATTCAGCACGATTCCCTTCCTCCCCACTCCCCCCGCTGGCCCGTGGTCACACTGCTCCCAAAGGCCGTGGCCTGGGCACGATTGCTCCTTCATGCATACGTCATCACGTCATAATACGATAAATACGTCATCACCAAGCGTGGTAGCCAGCTGCGACTGAATGCTGTCGTCGGCCCAAATTTTAAGTGAACACTCGATTTCACTATCGCACCTACGTAAACCCTCTCATGAACCGCTTGCCGCCATTGTTTAAAATGATTGTTGTGGGGAAGAAGGGCATGGACCTATAAAGAAAGAAGCGCAAGGACTACGTCATCCAGCTCACGTTGCGTATCCGCGTGTGTCATCTCATTAGCATCTGTACTTTGGCCACGGCACACCTCTCCCAAGTGTGCCGTGGCCAAGGGGCTGTTCCGTGCTGGAATACGGATGGCGTGGTCACACTAGCCAAACGTTCTAGACTTTAGTATGCAAATGAGCTCGGGCACGGGACCGCGGCCCTAGTGTGAATGGCCCCTTAGAGGACTCATTTTTCGACCACCAGCTGGATGTTGTGTACATGATGTGTTTAGTTTTTTACATTTATTGCACCAAAAAGTACCCCAGACTCTTCAAGCAAATGTCAGTATTAATATTGTACTCTTACCGAACTGTTGTATGTAATATCCAGCCTCATGACTAGCGTTAAAAATGGTTCAAATGACGTGTCTGATTGATTCCAATCAGTACCGTATAACAAGTGCTCATTCTGCGGCACTCGGCCTGTGTCATACCAGAACCCGCCCTCCTAATAAATAACCACTCTTTCACGTTCTGAAACCTGTCCAGGTAAGGAAGTAGTCCAACAGCCTTCCCTATCACACCCTCCCCCCCCTCCCGGTCTTCCCGAGGTTAATCCTGTCTCAATCGTTCCGTCTCTGTCTCCCCACGCCCAGGCACATCCAGGACCCGGCCAGCCAGAGACTCACATGGAACAAGCCTCCCAAAAGTGTCCTTGTCATCAAGAAGATCCGCGACGCAGGTCTTCTCCAGCCATTCAAGGAGCTGTGTACCTTCCTCACCGAGGTGGGTGCGGGTGCAGAGCTTCTCTCTGGAGGGAGAGAAGCTTCCCCTACATCCGTCTCAGGGATGTAGGGGAAGGATGGGCTAGTGGGCGAAGGTGTTTTACTTCCTGGGAGGGCTGCTAGATTATGGAAAAAATCATGAACACGATTATTTTGGTCAATATTGAAATCACGATTCTTTTAAATTGAAAACATGATGTATTTATTCAGCATGTCTCTCCTAAACAACACTTTATAACTGAGAAATTTGAAATTTTGCTTTGAAAAAAATACACAAAATGGGCAAAAAGAAAAAAAGTTCAAATCTAAATTAATGTACAGATATGTTTCCAGCTGTTCTGATTATATTTGTTTTGTGATCATTTGACGCTAAAATCGAAATCAAGATCAAAATCTGATTAATCGCCCGGCCCTACTTCCTGGCGGAAGGGCTCTGGGGTTGAACCCTGATCTCTACAGTCTACCGGTAGCAAGTTCGGAGCCCAACTCCTATCTGCTCTTTAATGTGACGTTTCTAAATGGAAATACTGTGTTTGTGGTTTTGGGTGGACGACGTGTCTGCTGAATGACACAATAGTGGTCGCAGAAGCAGCAAAGTAGAAGAAAAATGTTGGGACCAGACATGCCATTTTGTGTCGTACTGTTTCCAAACCTAAGGGTTGGGCCCCCACCTTGGGAAGAGGAGATATACACAGCACACACCCAGGTTAAGATGTTTACGGTGCATTTTCGTGCAAGAGCTAGAAAGCGTGGCGCGGGGGCAAGTGTTTTCAAAACGAAGCGGTACTGAACGACAATTTTCCTTTCCTGTGCCTGCAGGTGAAGAGCATGATTGTTTACGTGGAGAGAAAAGTTCTAGAGGACCCCGCCATCGCAGGCGATGACGCCTTCCGGACCACCATGAACAAATTCTGCACATTCCGCGACGGTACCAAACACCAATCCTCAAGATCTGTCGCATAACAATGTTGAAACCGATGAGCCATAACTCAGGTTGTGTGCTGCTGTCATGAGTAGAAATATGATGATGGTAAAACCTTCCGATGAACCAAGCCTGACAAATGTGATTTAATGTGAAGTACAATAGGATGCCTCAACCATGCCTGCTACTTATTATTAATGACGTGTATCTGAACACACCGTCTGTCGCTCTTGGTTCACCTGGTAGATCTGGACGATATCTCCAACTACGTGGACTTCATCATCTGTCTCGGTGGCGATGGAACCTTGCTGTACGCCTCCTCACTTTTCCAGGTAACCCAAACCGTAACCTGAACCTAAAAACAACTTGTACATGAAGACGCCATTTTGTCCCGAGGCACTTGCAACGCAGTTATGTTTGGAATGTCGACGTCTTTACAGGACATTACAACACTTCATTTTATACGTATTAGCTAAAAGACAGAAATGTTATTCTAAGGCCTAACCAAAAAAAATGGTTTGGTTCCGGTTTCCGACCGACCCTGTCAATTTATGTGCGACAAATTATTTTATGAGCTTAAAAAAATAGAATTGATGCAAACTATAATTACGCTTTTGTACAGCACCTCTTCATTCTGTACAAGGATGAGCACATTTTCTTGTTTTTAAATGAAAACAACCTACCTATCATTCGCTTCCGCTGGAAAAAATAAAACAAAAAAATAAAATAAATTCCCTACCTACCCATGACCTCAACTGACAACCAACAGGAACCAAACTTTTTATTTTTTTAGGCCTAACCGTTTTTTCTTTGGTGTGTTTTGTGTGCCTGGGTGGTGGTGGGCGATCACAGGAGAGTGTTCCCCCAGTTATGGCCTTCCACCTGGGCTCTCTTGGCTTCCTCACCCCCTTCAACTTCGACACATACCAGTCTCAGCTCAACCAAGTCATCGAGGGTATGTTCACACACACCCACACACCACACGCATCACAACGTAGAAGGCGCATCTTAAAACCACGAGAAAAATGATGAAGAAACGATCACTTGAACTGCGGACGTTGTTCCGTGCACCGAAGCTAATCATGCTAATTATGTAGCTGGGAATAAGTCCCTGCCTAATTGGTTAGTTGGGGCTTATGCAAAGCGGGGGCTAGTGGCAGGTCAGTTGCATAAGGGCAATATTCAACAGATATAAATGAGAGGATCCTTTCATCGACCGACTTGTGTACTTCTTTGTAGAGCACTGGTATGAAATGAACGCCACTTATAATTGAGCGGTCATAGTGCGTTGCTTTGGATGAAAGCGTCTTTGGATTGAGCCTGGCTCAGCAAGAGTGGAAGGTTGGGTAGGTTGCTGGTGGCTTTGTCATTGTCCAAGTCGTCCAATAAAACCATACAATGTTCCCTTTTGGTTTTTAGTTATTGTTTTATTGGGCACGGTAGTCTCGCCGTTGGTTTCGCGCTCTCACCCAAATGGTTGTGGGTTCAAACCCAATCGCCGCAGTCTGCCTGAAGAAACCTCTGAGCAAGAGGTCCAATCTGCTCATTAATGTAAATTAATTAATGTCATATCCGATTTATTGTGATTATTAATTCTTATTATAACTAAATAGTATAGCAATACTTTTACTACCACCAGCTTTGATTAATGTGTGTGTGTGTGTGTGTGTGTGTGTGTGTGTGTGTGTGTGTGTGTGTGTGTGTGTGTGTGTGTGTGTGTGTGTGTGTGTGTGTGTGTGTGTGTGTGTGTGTGTGTGTGTGTGTGTGTGTGTAGGGAACGTGTCTATCGTGCTGCGCAGTCGGCTGCGTGTGCGCGTGCAGAAGGACAGCCGGGAGAAGAGGGCGAAGGTGGAGGAGAACGGAGTCATCCTCACCAACGGGGATGGAGAAGGCATGCACAAGGCCGCACAGTACCAGGTAGGAACCCCCCCCCCCCCTTTCTGGGTCGTGTGACCCAGAGGTATGAATCTGAGGTCCGTCGGCCAGTTATTTGAGGGGTTGGGGTTTTGGGGGTCAAGGGGTCGTATGAACCAAAGGTCTGAACCTGTCGTCAATCGGTCAAGGATCTGAGACCCCCTGCCTAGTCCCAACCCCTCAAACCATTGACCTAGCTGTGGATGGCACACTCCAACAGTCGATTGGCTACTGTCCTTAAAAACTTGAAGATTCAAAACGGGTCAAAAAGATGACCGCAGGAGATGACCTGAAAGTTTAGGGGAGAGTGTATATTTCAGAAAGTTTTAGAAGGGAACAGTTTTCAACATGCGCACTCCCGCTTTTGGTGGGGCTGTTGCAATAATGTGCAAAAAACGTTCAACTCAGATGACTGCAGCCTAGAATGTTGGAAGCCATGGAATCCTGGAATGGTAATAATGTGTATCGTAGTAACACAAAAAAACATTAATACAGTCACACGTCGTAAAACAAACTTACTTACTTACATATTTATGGCCTGCTCTTATCTGAACACAACTTCTTACTTCATTTGCTTCATGTATTCCTGTCAAGTCATATCTCCCTCTTGGTTTATCTGGAACTGTTCACAAGGTGCAACACAATGCAATCTATTTGTTCCCAGAAAGATGCATTGTTCTTTGTGGCTTATGAAATCGAACCCAACCTCCGCGCTGTGGTGCCAGGGACTATCGAAATGTAGGGTTATCTTCTGCCAGTCAGATAACCGGAATTCTGTCCAGAATCCTCAAACAAAAAATTGGGTGCAGCTCTGATGCCCAATGTGATGCAATGCACCCCGTTCAAACAAGATGTCCCATCATGCTTTGCGACGCTGGCTACCGGGTCGATAGAAGCGGTTGAGTTGCGTGGCCTTAAGTAGTCAATGGGGAACCCTCTTGGAAGTTTGAAGTTATCGCCTTTTAGAGCGATCAGGCTGTATTTCCAGTCACTACTGGGTTCATCTGTGAGGGATGGAGTGGTCATTATTTAAATGTTTATGGTGTGGGCAGTTTTGAACGCCCACACCATAAACATTTCACAACAGGCTCCTTAGCCTAATTGTAACTCAAGAGAGCCCACGTTCATAAAGAGGCTTCGTTCTTCACCAGGACTCGGTCCGGGGGCTTAAGAGAGGACTCTTATTTAGTCAGACTTGTCTACAAAATAAAGGAATAGGGGAAAGATGCATATACCGCAGACTACAATTTCGTACTGATTTGGTAACTTCTTACATAACCCCTCCTTTACATTACCTTGTAGAGAATAAGGTGGTTTTTGGGGCAGGACTTCAACTTCCTATTAACCCAACACAACTTCCTCCACGTCTCTCTCCATGGGTCACACAGACATTGGGTTTGCATTAAGCAAGAACGGACGGGACGCATTCAACTCTTAAAACACTCTTGATAATCGACCAACGTAATTGATGGCTGCCGTGAAAAAGTTGCAGTGTGTACGTTTTAACGTATGTGTTGCGAGACGTAATTACTAAAAGGCCACTTAGCTCGGATTAAGGGCTGAACGGACTATCTTCCAAAACAGGACTCCCAAGACGGGCTTGAGGGCTTGTTGTGAAGAGCGCTGGGGCTCAGCCGGTGCAGAGTTCACAGTGCCAGAGCCGTTGTTTTACCGCCTTAGATAACCTAGGCTGTCCATGCCCTCTCTGTCCACCATCCTGCCTGTGGCTGGACACTGCCACGTGTGCCCTCACTATGGGCTAGATGGTGTCATGGCTGTTGTGATGTCAAAGGCATCCCATCTGGTGGTGGAACAGGGGTCCTTATTAAAGGACGTCAACGGTAGATTAGAGGCCGTGTCGCTCACACTGTCGCCATTTGCGAAGAGAGACAAATTAGTATGTTTTACTATTTTTTTGACTTTTATGTTCAATTTCACGGTTGAGTGTGTGTGTGTGTGTAAGCTTGGATTACCACACAGTCCCTTAGGCTATCAGGATATTAAACACCACCTAATCTGTCACACTGCTTAGCAGTAAAAAAATATATATATACACTTGCGGGCAATTGCAATTTTACCTTTTTCACTTTTAATGTTTCAATCTTACTAATGGTATTTATTATAATAGTGACAGTGAGATGTATGTTCTTCATGTCTTATGTTGACTTTTCTTTATTTTTTACTGCACCTTCAGATGTAGTGATTCAATTTCGTTGTACAGGTGACTGTGCAATGACAAATAAAGTCTCTCTATCGGTCACCTGTTGCCGGGAACCAAGCAGAGTTTCCCACTCAGTTATTCATCAACGTCAGACATGGAATGAAGTCAGGCACAAGGGCAAACAAAAGTCCGCACTCGCACTCTGTGGGGTTTGCCCATCAACGCCATATCAGCTCCTGTGTCATGCAGGTGGGTCTACCTGTGGTTATGACAATAGGTTGTGACAACCGGCCAACAGTGCTGTGTCCTGCTATACGTAGCTGCTATGCGTAGCTGCTATGTGTGCTAACACCACACAGGCCTACTGGTAGATGACTGGAGCTAGAGGAGGGTCTGTTCCGCTTAACATAGGGTTGTTTTTTTTATTAAAAAAATAAAAAGTGATAAAATGGCAGTGATGAATTAAAGTGAGTCATTGTTGTTTTTGGTGTATGTTGAAATGATGATTCAAACAAGGTTTTCCCCTTAAAAGGCAAAAGCAATACAAAAATAGATGTATGATAAATGATTGATAGTGTTAGGTATAGTATTCGTAGTTGTAGGATTAGTATTCAGAGAGAAACCATGACCTGATTTGAGGTGTTATTTGAATCTACCACCGATGGGTGTTGTGATAATACCACGGGGGGGGGGCCAGTGGGAGAGCGGTGGGACGTCCTGCGGTGTCATGGATGGTGTTGTTCGGTGAGAGCCGCGCTGTGCGAGTGTCTGACGGCTGGCCGTCTGGCCCCCAGGTCCTGAACGAGGTGGTGGTGGACCGGGGGCCCTCCTCCTACCTCTCCAACGTGGACCTCTTCCTGGACGGACACCTCATCACCACCGTTCAGGGGGACGGTGAGTACCCCGCGACACGCGCCCCGCACAAAGGCGGCCGGGCCCAGCCCTCATGTCAGGACAGTCGAGATGCAGATGATTGAGGAAATGATTAACAACACACAAAAAAAAAAAAACGACATGAAATAAAAAAATAACGGAAAACAAACATTGGCATCTTCGATGTCGAGATGCTGATGATGATGAAGTGATGCTACAAATAAACAAAGACTTCCCCTTAAAAAGCAATGGAAAAATATATACATGATCAATTCTTACAAACTAGTCAACGTTAGTCAGCAGTATTCAGAGAGAAAACATGACCGTATTTGGGTATTTTCTTTTTCCTTTTTTCTTTCTTTTGCTTCTTCTTCTCCTTGTGCTTCCTTCTGACCATGTATCTAGTCCATAACCAAAACCAACTGTGTGTGTGTGTGTGTGTGTTGTGTGTTGTGTGTTGTGTGTTTTGTGTCTCTCTCTCTCAGGCGTGATCGTCTCCACGCCGACGGGCAGCACGGCATACGCGGTGGCGGCGGGCGCCTCCATGATCCACCCCAACGTCCCGGCCATCATGATCACCCCCATCTGCCCGCACTCGCTCTCCTTCAGGCCCATCGTGGTGCCGGCCGGCGTGGAGCTCAAGGTAACCAGCGCCCACACCGCCCCCACCGCCCCCACCGCCCCACCGGTCACATGATGAGCGCTGGGGATCGCTCGTCGAGTGGCTGTTGTGTATCGTGCACACTTCAGCGTTAACTACACCATTCACTGCATAGGTCCCTACACCGTTCACTACATAGAACACTACACAGTTCACTGCATAGGTCCCTACACCGTTCACTGCATAGGTCCCTACACCGTTCACTGCATAGGTCCCTACACCGTTCACTGCATAGGTCCCTACACCGTTCACTGCATAGGTCCCTACACCGTTCACTGCATAGTTCCCTACACCGTTCACTGCATAGGTCCCTACACCGTTCACTGCATAGGTCCCTACACCGTTCACTGCATAGGTCCCTACACCGTTCACTGCATAGGTCCCTACACCGTTCACTGCATAGGTCCCTACACCGTTCACTGCATAGGTCCCTACACCGTTCACTGCATAGGTCCCTACACCGTTCACTGCATAGGTCCCTACACCGTTCACTGCATAGTTCCCTACACCGTTCACTGCATAGTTCCCTACACCGTTCACTGCATAGTTCCCTACACCGTTCACTGCATAGTTCCCTACACCGTTCACTGCATAGGTCCCTACACCGTTCACTGCATAGGTCCCTACACCGTTCACTGCATAGGTCCCTACACCGTTCACTGCATAGGTCCCTACACCGTTCACTGCATAGGTCCCTACACACTGCATAGTTCCCTACACCGTTCACTGCATAGTTCCCTACATCGTTAACTGCAGAGTTCCCTACACCGTTCACTGCATAGGTCCCTACAGAGTTCACTACATAGAACACTACACAGTTCACTGCAGTCTACACTACACAGTTCACTGCAGTCTACACTACACAGTTCACTACAGAGTTCACTACATATTCATAGTTCATTGCAGAGTTCACTACATATTCATAGTTCATTGTAGCGTAGGATGTTGGAAACGGATCAAAGAATGCATGGAAATCAGAATGAAATCAGACTGGATTTTCTGCCAGGGCCGGGCGCGAGAAAACAATCAGCAGAACGAGACCGAGATAACATTACAAATAGTAATGGACACGTACAATGCCAGAAGCAGGATGTGTACGATTAACCTGAAAACTGGTTCCTCTGTGTCAACACACCAGTGTTGTCAAAGTGTGCAAACGATTAAAGATTGAATTTATTGTGCTAATGTGTTGCGCATGGTATGAAATAGTTTAGGTGTCTCTTTCCTCTTGGTTATCTCTATTAGGGCTAAACGATTTTGGGAAATAATCTAACTGCGATTATTTTGACCAATATTGCGATTTAATGTGCGGTTTTCATAATTTATTAAGTTCCTTATGTTGTGTATTATTCACAAAAAAAACATTCTTTAGTATGTCCAACACAACATTGGAAGCAGTCAACATAAAAACTGCTCTTTCGTTTAGGCCAGGCCGATGTGTTAAGATTAATTTATAAACTTGTTTATTTAACTATTGAATTTTTTAAATAAATGAATCCGTAATGATTTGTTTTTTTGCAGCCTTTGCGATTTGCATACCGCGTTTAATTACATTTGCAATTTTGATTTGAATTCGATTAATCGTTCAGCCCTAATCTATACTGGGCCTGAGAACCAGATACTCCTATAGAGGATACCTGAGGACCCCATCACCTTGACCTTAGCATGACCTCTGGGCCTCCTCCCCCTCCTCCCCCTCCTCCCCCTCCTCCCCCTCCTCCTCCTCCTCCTCTTCCTCTTCCTCTCAGGTCATGCTGTCCAGCGAGGCGCGGAACACTGCCTGGGTGTCCTTCGACGGCCGTAAGAGACAGGAGATCTGCCACGGGGACAGGTCAGTCGCCGAGCCCGTCGCCGTGGCAACCGGGTGGATAGGGTCAGGGGTCGGCGATGGTGGGGGGCGCTACCTGTTAGTTCCCCCCCCCCCCCCCCCCATTGTCCCATCCCCAGTTAAACCAGGAGACATCATTGAGTAAGAGGTCGATAAAAAGGAGGACTCTTCAAGCCTGGAATTGTATTTAGTTTTGTATTTAGTATGTTAAGCGGCTTGGGGTAAAAGTGTCTTTTTGACGACGGGCAGAGAGGCAGACCTCCGTACGGATGGACAGCTAGAACGACGGACAGGTGCTCCGTAGGTGAGGCGAGGGCAGCCGGCCAGGAGAGCCAGCCGGGTCTGTAGAGGAAGCAGAACCCTCCCAGGGCAGGAGATAATCGAAGAGGGAACTGCCCTGGGACTTGATGGCTTTAGTTTCGCAGCAGGGACCTGACATAATAGCCCCTTTTTTGGTTTGTTAACACTCTTTTGTAACCCGTCCACGGTAACTTCCTGCTTCTTGGAATCCTCCCCATTGTTACCGTAACAGACCTCTTTGAGGAAGTTCATTGTGTGGCAAGATCCACCCTGTGTGTGTGTGTGTGTGTGTGTGTGTGTGTGTGTGTGTGTGTGTGTGTGTGTGTGTGTGTGTGTGTGTGTGTGTGTGTGTGTGTGTGTGTGTGTGTGTGTGTGTGTGTGTGTGTGTGTGTGTGTGTGTGTGTGTGTGTGTGTGTGTGTGTGTCATAAGGTCATACTTTTTTGCGCTTTTATTGCGAAACTCCCAGTCTGATTGTTTGCTGTGTCTCCATCCAGTATCACCATCACCACTTCCTGCTTCCCGGTTCCCTCCATCTGCTTCCGGGACCCGGTCACGGACTGGTTCGAGAGCCTGGCTCAATGTTTACACTGGAACGTGAGGAAGAAGCAGCACCACCTCACCTCTGAGGAAGAGGAGTTCTGAGGGCTTCTGTTTGGCCCGTTGTCCCCCCCCCCCCTGCCAGCTCTGTCGGCCAATCAAACATGATATCCAGTCAGTGGGTCCTGGGGTCGAAGCCAGCTACATGGTTATTCATTGATGACATGAATTTGATTTGAATTATTATTATTTGTAATTAATAATATGAATAGTTTATTCATAACAATATTCAATATTCTAGTTATAGTAACGATAGATTTTTATTATCAGCCATAATAATTAATAATACTAACAATTGTATTATTAATAATCATGGTTCTGATTTTATTATTATAATTATATATTTTTTATAATGACACCTTCAAAGTTCAGAAAGGGGGAGCCTGCGGGGTGTTGTTATCCTACTGTCTGTGCTGGGCTACCGAGGTCTACCCCGAGGGGTAGCGTTCCAATCAGTTCCCCTGAGCTCAGATCGTGAGGTGGGAGGCAAAACCTGGCAGGGTCGTTCCCCTTCCGGACCTGGAGCGTGGACAGCGCTGTACACACGGGGCCGTTTGATTCGATGGTCTGTGCGGGCCATCGTAGGCGAGCGTTGTGATCCGGTGTCGGAACACTTTCTACACTTTACGGGAAGATCACTGGCTGTCAGGGAAGGCTCAACAATGACCACATATCCTACGTGTTCAAATTAATGGAGCTACGTTTTTAATCTGCTTGATATGAAGTCTAATTTTATACATATATTTAAAGGGTTACACACCTGGAAGCGTTGGCGTGTTCGCGTCGCTCTAAAGGCTGAAACGTCAGTTACAAATGGCGGATAAAGTTAATCGAAAGTGTATAAAGAAAACCATAAGGGGGGAAAAGTCTTTGGCTTCGCTGAAAACTCAAATGGCGTCTTGTGTGAAGTTGCTATTTAAAAAGTTGCAGAACCAAAACGTTTCCTATAATGTTAAACAAGACTGTTGCTCTTCATTTAATAAGAAAAAAGCAGAATTTTTCGTCAAAAGATTGATACCTTTTTTCTTTTTTTTCACTCAGATCTTAATGTAAAGCAGGAGAAAACCAATGCAATAGCATTTCTAATGTATAGACTGTGCCTTCACCACTGGTACGTTGTATTGAAAACTAATGTCATTTTTCTAAGGTTTACAAGATCTTAATTATTCTTCTAAACGTGTTCTCACAGTTGTGCAGATCTACCGTAGCCTTGTACTTGGAGTATTTTTCTACGCTGTCGCTCTGCGCTGTCAGCACCTGGAAGCAGACAGTAAGTTCCATTACTCTTGACTCTTCTCGCGATACTACAAATGTATTCAGCAGTTGTTTTACAAACCTCTCTCCTAACCCTCGCGTGACCTTTTGTGTTGTGCTTATCCAGAACCGAAACATCCATTCCATTCAGACCAAAAAAAACCTCAGGTCAAACCCCAGCCGGTCTTGTGCGTGTTCTTTGTCGTGGACGTGGTGGTAGTCGCGTCGTAAGCCATAGGGGGACATGCACACGTCTAACGGGGGTCTTGACACAAGGTGGGACCCTGTACTGGTGGAGGTTGGGTTTTTAGTCGGCGATTGTTAGCGTGGGTGGTGGTGTGCTCAAAGTCTGAGTTGTGTGTGTGTGTGTGTGCGTGTGTTTTGAATACGTATAGCGTGTCTGATGTATAATGTGGAAGGTCTGTCATTTATTCAGTCGGGATACTTATTGACCAGCCCGTGGACCAGTGTTCCCGTTGATCACTAGCTCGTATCACTGTATGTTTTTCAAGAAGACCCAGAGAGATCATTCCTCTTAATTTCCTGTAAGTGTTGAGTGTGCCATGTATCGTGTTCAGTCTCCTCAATCTACTAAAGGCTCAGTTATGGTCCTGCGTCGACACAACGCAAGGGGCTTTACGGACCCCTTACGTCCTTGCTGACCCTCCTTGTGTCCACCGCAAGCGACGTGCGCCTCCAAAAAATTGTAACCTTGCATCGAGGCGACGCAGCCCCAGCAAGGGCTGTGATTGGTCCGCTCGCTAAAACCCGACACAGAACCAAAACAGGTTCACGACTGCGTCAAAGCGTCGGCGTGGTCCTTGCGTTGCGTCGACGTGGAACCATAACTGATCCTTGACCCGTTAAAGAGGCATCCCCGACGTTGGTACTCCCTCCATGTTTAGATTTAATCATCAGATTATTGAAGTAAGTCCCAGTGGTTTTGAGAAACCTAAATCTTAATATATCTATATAAATTCTTTTTTTTTTTACTACACGTTTACTTTTGAAGTCCGTGGCCCAAGGGTTAAACCAAGAGCCTTACTGAAATGGCTGACCACTGAAGAATCATTCACAAGAAACAAAGGAGTTGTACAATGAAACGCTACCGCCAGTGTCCCTTCAGACCTAACCTTGTGAATGAGGGGCCCTTCTCGTCTCACCCTTGTCAACGGATCCTTCTTGGGTTTTGTCCGTCAGGAACTACGAATTTCTTCATTGTTTTTTACATTACGCCAAGTAGTCGAGTCTTTGCGAAAAGTGCTTTTCACTTTCAAAACCTGTTTTTCTCAGCCCTCACTTTTGTAATGGTACATTTGTAAATAATTCTGTATGAATTCTGCTATTTTTTTCTCGCCCAGAGCACTTTAATAAACAACAAATCTTTAACATGGAAACGTATGTATGTGTTTCATTGTACACTTTTGCTTGAATGTTGTAAACAAAATTCCTTACATTATTATTGATTCCAATTTGCAGAAAATAAATAATCTTCTGATTAAAGTCGTTTTTGTTTAAATTAAAACAAAGTTAAATTGGAAATCTCAAAGATTTCCGTTACGTTCTCTCTGGCGATCCCTTTGGTGAAGGGACTTTAGTTGGTAACTTAACATACATCCATCACAATGAAAATCTTAGAGATTGCTTAAGAAAAAAACAACCAAAAAAACAACAACCTAAAGTTGTGCTAATTCCATACCAATGTTTCAAAAAAAAATATCAAAAAGTCATGACAAAAAAAAGGTATTTTAATACAATTTAAAATTTTCATCTCGATGCGTCCTGCACAAGAAACACCAGTTGTCAACGCAAGCAGCAGCTACTATTGCACGTAACACTTTGTTTGACTTTCACCTCCCCCTCCTGATGAAGAGGTGTCTCTGGTCAGCTCTAGCTCGGGGGGAAGGGGGGGGGAGACAGTCAGTAAACAGGTTTCCATGGAGACGGTCAGTAAACAGGTTTCCATGGAGACGGTCAATAAACAGGTTATTCATAGTGATGGTCAGTTAACAGGTTACAACGGAGACGGTCGGTTAACAGGTTTCCATGGAGACGGTCAGTAAACAGGTTTCCATGGAGACGGTCAATAAACAGGTTATTCATAGTGATGGTCAGTTAACAGGTTACAACGGAGACGGTCGGTTAACAGGTTTCCATGGAGACGGTCAGTAAACAGGTTTCCATGGAGACGGTCAATAAACAGGTTATTCATAGTGATGGTCAGTTAACAGGTTACAATGGAGACGGTCGGTTAACAGGTTTCCATGGAGACGGTCAGTAAACAGGTTTCCATGGAGACGGTCAATAAACAGGTTATTCATAGTGATGGTCAGTTAACAGGTTACAACGGAGACGGTCGGTTAACGGGTTTCCATGGAGACGGTCAATAAACAGGTTATTCATAGTGATGGTCAGTTAACAGGTTACAATGGAGACGGTCGGTTAACAGGTTTCCATGGAGACGGTCAGTAAACAGGTTTCCATGGAGACGGTCAATAAACAGGTTATTCATAGTGATGGTCAGTTAACAGGTTACAATGGAGACGGTCGGTTAACAGGTTTCCATGGAGACGGTCAGTTAACGGGTTACAATGGACACGGTCAATTAATACCGTACGTTAAAGGAACTGAATTTTAATCCCAATGTCTTTTTAGTAAAATGCTTTAGCCACCTGCTCATGGATGACCTGTATCCCCATTTCTAAAAGTGCTTTGGATGACAGTCGTCAGTAGTAACAGCCGACGCACGAGGCAAACCGAAGAGCACAGAGCGGCTTGTCTGAGTGCGTAGTGGACGGCGCAGGGCAGTGACCGGACATAGTACAGGTTGGTTGGTTCAAACACCGGGGCTATCTAGCGACCATCTCCTTGAACCTCAGAAACTTCAGTAGGCTGAAGTCCAGGGAAGAAAAACGTTAGGCAAAATATTAGCCAGAAAAGTGCACATGTATATCAAATATATATAGATATATAGATACAGGTGTATATATATAGATATGTACTTAATATGAAAATGATGGAAAAAATATGTATATTTGTAACTAATGCTTCAGCCGGCAGCTCTAGGCTCCGCGCCCCTCAGGCCCTGACGGAAGTGCTTGTCCAGACGGCCGAGTGCCCCCAGGAGCACCATCTTGATCCCCACGGAGAGCAGGGCCCCCACCACGCTGGCAGCCTCCAGCGTGTGGGGGCCGCCGCTGTCTGCCAGCCACCTGCTGATGACCTACAGACAGACAGACAGACAGACAGACAGACACACAGACACACAGGAAGACACACACACACACACAGGAAGACACACACACACACACACACAGGAAGACACACACACACACACACACAGGAAGACACACACACACAGGAAGACACACACACACACACAGGAAGACACACACACACACAGGAAGACACACACACACAGGAAGACACACACACACACAGGAAGACACACACACACACACAGGAAGACACACACACACACACAGGAAGACACACACACAGGAAGACACACGCACACAAAAATGAGAACGGCAATAGGTGGAAAACTTAAACAGAATCGATTGCTGAAATTTTTTTATTTTACCAATAATTACTATTGGTAACTATTTTGTGTCGGGCCCTCACCGTGAACATGAGATAGATGAAAAAGGCCACTTCTGGAATGTTCAGGAGGAGGAATACCAAAACCAAGACTCGGGCTTCTTTCAAAAGCTAGGGAGCGGGAAGAAAATAATCATAATTAAATTTCACAGAAAAAGTCTAAAAGATAACAGTTTAGAACCCAACAATTGTACATTAACATTAACTGATGGAGAACTTATAAATGGCCTATAACCATTTACATTTATTTTTGTGATTTCTGGTCAGAATAATCATATTTTTAACAGTATTCGTATATAACATTAACAGCCCAATAAAATTTAAGTTAGTAACCATAAAGACATTTAGGTAAAGATAACAGGAAAACACTGTTGCAGTTTCAACTGTCAGTCAAAGTAAGTGAAAGTACGGCTCACAGCAACCACGCCGACTGCAGTAGTGAGACATGACCAGAAGAGGGCGCAGCCGATCAGAATGCAGTCCCTGAGGTTCGTGGCTTCGCTCCCCGATTTCATCAAGATACACAAGCACAGCTGGAGTCGTGGGAACACATTTTCACGACTAGTAGTTATTCATTAGAATCGATGTGTTATACAACTGCAAGCCTTTTTCAAAATGTGTTGTTCGGTTTAATTGTTGTAAATATAAGCCAACTGTATAGAGTGGCGAAGTCACGCCTCTTCCGGTAGGGCTCATGGGACCTTTGAGATCGAAAAATATGAATGGGTGTCAATGGAGAGAAAATTATTATTTTCTGGTCCCGGTCTTTATATGCCCTGGATTACACATATGTTGTTTGTGGATTTGAAGGATAATTTTTCATGCAAAGAGTTCGACCGTTTATTGTGCAATTGTTCAGATAAAGGCTGTTGAGAAAACACAACGAGAAAGACTACACGGCTCGTATGTGACGTCACGCTCCCTGCGACTGGCGTGGAGAAGACCGACAATCTTCCCATCGGCATAACTGAAACTCTGCACGTGCCCCGACTTATAATGGTTTTCACCTCTTTCGATGCTTTTATCCTCCCCTTGGAAAAAGCGGTGAAGTGGGGCAGAGAGATCGCCATCTCTGTGCCGAGTTCCAAGGGCGGGTGTGGTGACGTATATCATATGCGTCGAGAGCAGCGAAGAGCTGTAGTTCACAAAGCGGCCTCACATAAAACCTAAAATTATCAAACTTCTTCACAAACATTTTTAGTTTTCTTTGCATGAAAAATTATCATTTAAATCCACAAACAACATATGTGTAATCCAGGGCATATAAAGACTGGGACCAGAAAATAATTATTTTCTCTCCATTGACACCCATTCATATTTTTCGATCTCATAGGTCCCATGAGCCCTACCGGAAGGGGCGTGACTTCGCCACTCTATTGGAATACACATATATATGTTAATAAGGTGTTATACATTTCGAAGTTAATCTTAAACAGTCAAAAGTCACTGCAATAATTCTCTCTTTTGTATTCCGTATATGTTGTCACTCCAGGATCTCACCTGAGCTTGCAGGTCAAAGGTCACCATGGAGAAGCACAGGTTTAGCAGGAAGTAGCGCTCTTGGACGCTCTCCAATGCCCCGCCCACGCGAAAGGCCATCCTATCAGCCGTGCCGATGAGGAGGCAGGTGCAGACGACGTGGACCACGCCCACACACAGTATGCACACAAACCTCACCTGGGGACATGTGTCGACGCGTTAAAGGGCCCCTATTATACCTCTCCAAGTGTGAGTGTGATCAGCCATTACAAGCCGTTTGAAAACCGGCTTTTTCCTGTGTTTCAGTGACATCACCAGTGGGAGGCTCCACCTTGATGTATGACATATGGAAGTGGACACGCCCCCCTCGTGATGTCACCAAGGCACAGGGAAGGGCAATCACACTCACACCTGGTGGTGTGACACAGGGACCCAGGGCCGGCGATCGGCATAGGCGAGCTAGGCGACTGCATAGGCGAGCTAGGCGACTGCCTAGGGCGACAAATGCGTTGGGGGCGCCCTCTGGTGGCGCCCTTAATCAGTCAATTAAAATATACAACGCGAACGGAGAAGGGAGGGGGCGCGGGAGCAATCGCCAGGGCGGCCTGAAACCGTCACCGTATCACCCCCCCCCCCCCCCCCCCCCCGCTCGGAAGACCTCAACTTAAAGACCTGTCCGCCTAGGGCGCCGAAACGGCCAGCGCCGGCCCTGCAGGGACCCTTTAAACATCTGCGTTGAACCGCCTACATTGCTTTGTTTTTGTGTAATGTTGTTCAACCTGTTCTGTTAGTGTTCGGAAATCCCGGCAGAACAGGAGATGATTAGATTTGACACTCACTGAAGTGTCTTTAGAAAAAGAAGAACTTCTGCAAATATGCTCTTACTACTAATACTACTCCTACATAAACATACAGGACCCCATCCACCCCCCCCCCCAAAGTGTGTAAGGCATCTTATTCGATTCTGAGGAGAAAGATGGCCATTTCCCTACTAATAGCTTAGTGCTAACCATACTGCTAAGCTCTCAGGGCAGGGAGCACATTGAATGTCACATGATGTAGGAAGTGTGTCATTTGAGTTACTGTTGTTCTCTTGGTTTAGGTGTGTGTGTGTGTGTGTGTGTGTGTGTGTGTGTGTGTGTGTGTGTGTGTGTGTGTGTGTTTCTCTGTGTGTCTGTCTCTGTCTGTGTGTCTGTCTCTGTCTGTGTCTCTGTGTGTGTGTGTGTGTGTGTGTGTGTGTCTGTGTGTGCGTGTGTGTGGCTGTATCTGTGTGTGTCTGTGTGTCTGTGTCAGTGTGTGTGTGTGTGTGTCTCTGTCTGCGTGTGTGTGGCTGTATCTGTGCGTGTCTGTGTGTGTCACCATTAGCTGCTGCTGCTCCTGGTGCGGCAGGAGGCTGTAGTTGAGCACTGAGCGGAGGACAAGAGTGAGCACGCTCAGTAGGAAGGCACACAGCTCCTGTCTGTTCTCCTGCAGCACGCCCCGCACCACGTAGTACACGCAGAACACTGCGTCGACACAAGCAACGCAAACACAGAGGAAACACAACCGTCACCAACGGCACCGCAACACTGGAAGCCCAGAGCACACGACGATGTCGGCACGGACGCCAGAGTGATGTTTCTGATTTGTCTCATCAAAACAAGAATTAACTATTAGGAGTGTTCGGAAAAACGCTACGGTACGTTCGCACACTGCTTCTTTGGGGGGTTTTACTACAAATGCTACAAATATGGACAACAAATACGCCACTTTGGTGCGCTGCGTGTGCGTCAGAGCTTAGGGTGAGGGGGGGGTCGTCCTATGTGGACCTTTGACGCTCCATAGAGACTCACTGGGATGAAGGAATGTGCAGATACAATGGACCTCACTTCTTGTATTCTCGAGCCCCCTCGTGAAAGGACCTCCAGCAGCACACACGTCTGTTTTCGGTTCATGTTTTGACGACTCAAACCAAAGCTACAGCAGCCATGTGGTCAATTGAAACCTTAACACTGTTGTTATTTATACATCCAGGTTCTCAACCCCTGCTTCGTTCACACAATCTTTTTTTGATCGTCTAACTATGAACTAGGGACTACTTTTTCACCAAAAAGGTACCTGCAATTGCATACAATTGAAACTGGGGCAACTACAAGCAAACGTTTTTAAGTGCTGCTCGACCCAGTGAGAGATACAAAGGCCACCCCCCCCCCCCCCCCCCCCCGGGCAGACTGAGTGACGATCAGCTATAGGGATCTGAAAGAAACGAGGTTAGCGTACATGTAATTATGATAAGCGGTGGTGCACACAGTAAGAGTAGGAGGTGCTACATATCACAGGTGCTGGCTGAATTCCCCCGACGAGAGTACAACTCCAACACCAAACGCGTTCAATCCGGACGACAGGCGCTTCGATGCGTTGCTATGAGAAACGTTGTTGCCATGGCACTCACAGATTCCCACCAGCTGGATGAGGGAGACGCCCAAGTCTTGCTCCAGGAGGGCGTCGTACTGTCCGCAGAAGCTGGCCAGAGTGAGGCCCAGCAGCACGCACATGGAGGCCAGCGTGAAGCAGAAGTACAGCTGCACCGCCCGGCTCAGCTCCGCCCAGGGCTTGATCTGGGGACGAAGAGGGAGCCGGGGACGAAGACGAGGATGATAATAATAATAATAATAATACATTTAATTTATATAGCGCTTAATATGGTACTCTAAGACGCTTAGTGTCTTAGAGCAGCGGTCCCCAACCCCCGGTCCGCGGACCGGTACCGGTCCGTGGGTCATTTGGTACCGGTCCGCAGAGAAAGATTATTTATTTATTTTTATTATTATTATTTATTTTTTTTATTCACTTCGCAATACTGTCACTCTTTTACATGCCATAAGTCTATATGCAGTTGTTAGATTGCATACAACATGTTTGCATTTTTGGCAACCTCTGCGCAACATAACCCAACCCCCCCGTCCGTCCGTCCGTGAAACTTTTCGGAGAATCATACCGGTCCTTGATGCTGAAAAGGTTGGGGACCGCTGTCTTAGAGTACCATGATGGGAGGACAAACATGGTTGACTTTGGAAAAAGCAAAAACTGTAAATGTATAATGTACCTAACGTGTAACGATGAGACTTCAATGAATTAAGAGATCTTACATGATTCAAAGGCTTCGTTCCTTTATTTGTCGAGGTGTTTATATGTGTACGTGCAGTTAAATGTAATGTGTCCGACTTCCCCGGCTAAGCAACATGTAGGGGATGTATTCCAATTAAACCTGCACAACTAAAAGACAAACTAAATCTATAGGGGAGGAAATCTTTTATTTGTATTTTGTATTGTCCTTAATGAAGGTGTTTGACCTCACCGGGCCGCATGGTGTCGGGATCAACTCCTGGTGCCTCGGCCTCAGGTTCAGATGTGGAACATCTGCGCCCTCTGCTGGCGAGTTGTCCAACAGCGGTCTGTGAAGTAGGACCGACATACACAGTGGGGCTGTGAACACAACAAACTCGCACGCTCTTTGGTGTAGAGTACACCAGTGGTGTTAAAGTAGTTTGACATCATTTAACAAATGTATACGTTGACCTGAACGTTTAAAGACTAATCGTATACTAGCCTAGGCTACAATTAGCCCTACTATGATACAACTACACGGCACTCGTATTGCCAAACAGTACAGTAGAGATGTCGTCAAATAACCACTTGTAATCAATCGCCTTCGCCTAACAACGACGCAGTAGGTCTGTCGCTCACGAGTCTTCGCGGACCAAAGGGTCACATGTTGCGACCCACTGGTAGGCATGTCAGTTCAGTAGGATAAGTTGCAGAAGGTGCGTGTTTTATTTTACCTTATCTCGTCCATGTTCCCTAAAAGTTATGTAGAGTGCAGGCTTTGTTACTGCATCTTCCCACTACATATTTTAGTTTCGGTTTATATTTGGCGAAGTCTATATTCGCGTAGGTTTCAGTTCCGCATTCATAGTTTCTGTGATTTCCAGGCGTCGTTCCTATGTGTACTAGTGTGTACTGAATTGTCTTCTACAGCCCCGCTCTGTAGTTCAAGTCCGCCACCATTCGAAATGACGTCTCTGCTTGTGCAAGGCACATTGTTTAAAGGATCGTGGTTCATTTGTTAAACACAAAGTAATTGCATTAATCAATGTATTCAACGTGTCCTTCTGGTAGACTGTGATGATAGATCACAGTCTACCATAGATTCATGCTGGTGCCGAAATAATAATGCATGTAATAATGATGCCAAACTACAAAAGATTTCCTGCAGAAAATGCGTCGAGTGCTGTGGTGCAAAGTGAGGTTTAAGTAGAAAGGGTTTATTTGTATGGGCCCATGTGCCTATTATACCATAGTAAATATGTAGCCAGAAGTTACTAATTCTTCTAGTGTATTTGGTGACATTGTAACCCTAGCGGCCGCCACCGTCTGATGTCCGCCACTAGGGGGCGTTGACCCGCACAACAAACACCAGCGAACAGCCGCCGCCACACAAAGACAATGCTCACCCCACACACACAAAAAGCAGTCTGATCTCATATGATCCCAAACTTCCCGTGGTTTGACTTCGCTCCTCACTGGAAGCACGCTGGATTGTAACTGGAAAACATTACACAGCCTAAACATAAGAACAATATCAACCAAGGGAGACGGACCCACCGTAACGTTAGTGTGTACAGGAGGACGTAACTATTGGACAAGAGGCGTGCAAGCTTCCACTGAGGCTTTTTAAACCTGGCACTGTGCGCACAGAGGCGATCCCCGGGTGAGTGAAAACCTTCGCCTCGATGCAGGTCGAGATCCACGCGTTACTTAAACCAGATTTTGTTACTGAACCTCGGTAACATACGTGACCGCACACCTTGGCCGTAGCTTCCTCTATTGTGTGCGTGTTTCCTCTCCAGGAGGCTAACGCGATGAGCTAATGTCATAATGCAGCTTGTTCGTGTTCTGTAATGGTTCGTTCACAAGATCAACAAGTTATGCAAAACATTGTAGACTGTCTTGTATTTCCCTGTCTAACTCACAATCCGGAGGTCCAGGGACTTAAACATGTTAGAAGCTCCCGGTGAACCACTATGGCTCTAATTGTGTTATCCCGTGTATGTTGTATTGATAACCATCTACCCTTTGTACTGGGTTTTAGTTTAACCCTGATGCCTAACAGTACACGTGGCATTGCACGTTTAATAATAGCCTGCACGTTTAGCGTGCACCATCGCCTAGTGTTCCCATCACACACTGCTTGTTATGTTATTACTGCCTTTGGTGTATAGTCATAACGATTTATTTTGGGCGTGCTTCTTCTCTGCATATAGGATTTCTGACAGTTGAGGAACAGTTTGAGAGTGCTGCCATGTTTGCACCACCACCTGCTTGACTCCTACCCTGGGGCAAGATGGACTGACGACCGAGACCGCGGTCCACTCCTTGCGCTTTCGTCGGTGCACCCAGGAGGAGTCGTGTTGGATAAGTGTCGGTGGGACGGTGCGCCCGAACAATAACCAGCACCATGGTGGCTAACGGTCCGACCAGCGGCAGATGCCCGTGGCTGCGTCTCTTCTCCCCGTTCCAGAGCAGCCGGGAGCGCGTGGTGCTGACCCGCAGCGAGAGCATGCACGGTGAAAATGTGTTGAAGATCACCGTCACCGAGACCACGGTGATCGAGGCGGAGTCCGGCGTCTGGAACCTGCGCTCCATGTCATACCTGGTGCTGTGGTTCTTCTTCAGCTTCTGCACGCTCTTTCTCAACAAGTATATTCTGTCGCTTCTGGAGGGAGAGCCGAGCATGCTGGGTAAGGGTGTGTGTGTGTGTGAGTGCGTGTGTGTCCCGACGCATCTCACACTTTGGTTTATTTATTTTTTTTACACATTTTTGTTATACTCAACAGTGTCATGAAATGACAAGTGAAAGAGAGAGTGTAGGCCATGCCGAAGTAATCCAAGTAAACCTTGGGTGTCTTGAAAGGCGCCTCTAAATTAAATGTATTATTATTATTATTTAATTTTGAACCAAAGGATGTGCAGCAGTGATTCCTAGAAGCGGGCTTACATAGCCTGATCAAATATTAGGATACTCGTACCATAAGCATTATCAGTCTTATCTGATGTGGTTTTATTGGCAAGGAGACTTTTATTTCAAGGTTTTATTATCCAAGATAAAAAACCGGATTGTAAATACCCAGTATATCTCAACTGGTTTAAACGGTCTGATTCTTCTCACTGTCTTACTCAACTCTGAGCCTTTTGGGTACCTGTACCTTTAAGGAACGGGTGGTGTTGTTTGTCTAGCTCTAAAGGCCTTCAGGTAAAATGTGTACATATACATTCAATCGTGGTCAAACTGTCTGTCTGTTTGTGTGGTACCCCTAGGTGCTGTCCAGATGCTGTCCACCACCATCATCGGGTGCCTCAAAATGTTTGTCCCCTGCTGCCTCTACAAGCACAAGACCCGCACAGAGTATCCGTCCAACTTCGTCATGACCATGCTGTTTGTTGGCCTGATGAGGTGAGTGTCCGACCAATCACTGAGCTCCTATTGCCGGGCCTAAGCAAGACGTTAGCCAATCAGTCGGCCTCGTGCTAGAGCATTTGCGTATTTTTCCTCAAAAGTCAATCATACTTCTGTCCGTAAGTTAAAGGAAAATCGCTCAGGAAGAACTAGTTTGACGTAAATGATGCGTCAACCTGAAGAATCACACCTGTATGTAAATGAGTGCCCGTGTTTGTGAGAGTTGTTAATTGCCGTAAGTTACGCCCCCAAAAAACACTTGATAGGAGACGCTCGGCACCATTTCTGCTTAATCAACAAAAAGACACTTCAGGTGTGGAGCTTGAAGTCCTCCTTTCAGAAATCGATCAAAAAACACTCATCACATCTAGCAGCGTCAGTAGGTGCTCCAGAGCAGTAGCTCTCGGACCTTTAGACCCGAGGTAAAACATTCAATACACATACAGGAGCCCAAAACACAAACCATCCATGACGATCGTACAATCCAAAACATGTAATGCAATGCACAAAGCAACACTTTTTTTAAATCAACAACAAGCCATTATGCTGTAATTATGTTACAATATTTATTATCCATTATTTTTACTGATATAACTTTTCTATTATTCTCGACTTATTCTCAACTATGATAAATTCCTTTGTGCTGTCTGTACCGCATGGTAAACACTGCCTCGATGAGCAAACATAGAAGTTGAAGATTAAAGTTGTTACATAAGTAAATAAGTAAATACATAGATAATACACAAGACCTATCCTGTGCAAATGTTTGTCCATAGAACCATACACACGCATACCTCAGATAAACCCTGAAACATATGATTGAATGAGGACCAATGACCTCCTAATGCCAGGCCAGAGGAAGTCATTAGCCAATCAATTACCTCCTTATGCTGGGCCTTATAAAGCTTTTAGCCAATCAATGACCTCCTAAAGCCAGTCCTTAGCGAGGCTTAAGCCAATCAATTTCAGGCCGAAGGAAGATGTTAGCGAATCAATGACCCCATTATGCCAGGGTTTAGGAAAACATATATTTTGTTTATATATGTTAATTATTTTTATAGCATATAGCATTCTCATCATCATTTGTGGTCCGAGGTTCTAATGTGGACCTAATCTTTGGAAATGTATCCAGTATTGAGCGATTACACTGCAGCTATAACTCATGTTAACAGTACATCAACCTAGCAGGAGCTTTTGTCCAAAGCGACTGACAAAAGTGCATTCAACAATGAAGGTATAGCCCAAAGGGCGAGTGTTCAGCCTGCGATGGACCGAGGGTAGGGGTTCAGCTTGTCAGGAGCCCATCCCAGCACTGAGGCAAGAACCAAGGAGTCGAGAGGTGGTTCGCGACGCGAAGAGGAGATGCAGAACTGTCTTTGGGAGAGCATTTACTGGTGAATATGAGTTTGAGTTGGTTGCCAGCTTTGGGAGTAGGGGGTGGGGGAAGGGAGTGAGAGAGTGAAAGAAGATCGTAAAAACCACAGTGGCACTTTGGAAGTCTCCGTCCGGATGTGGAAATCCCAGAGGAGCATTAACGGAGACCTGGTATTTAACGAATACAGCAGCAAATTAATTCCTCCGGTTTAGTTACAGACACAGCAGGTAATCGAGAGAAGGATAGCAGGGAGGGGGGGTAGAAAGAACATGTCTATTTGGTATATTCCTGGTGTGATCCAAGTGAGAGCCAGGAAGACAAGGGATCGCAATGAGGCGTACCCAGAGATGACCTCAGACAAACGGAGACTATAGATAGAAGTGCTGATTGCTCAGTGGGCTCAGTTGGGTAGGAATCTACAATTATATTAAGTCTACTAACTGCACGTCAACAATGTGCAACTATAATCGGCCTTTTAATACCATTAAAGCAGTACACAAATAGAGAAAAAGATTTCAACCTAATGCAGCAGACGGAGCACTGTATAGCTTTTTTAAGAAAGTCAGTTGAAGCCGGTTTTTCGTACGTTTTGCAGAGTGCGATGCATGCCCTGGTGCTCCATGTTTCCATGCAGGAGAACTCTCCCTGAGTGTGTGTGTGTGTGTGTGTGTGTGTGTGTGTGTGTGTGTGTGTGACGGCTGGTTCAACCTGCTCAACTGGTGCCTGTAGCCTCACCCAGCCCCAGAGTCCAATCAGTCTGGTTCAGGCCAAGTGAGGTTGCTTAAACCAGCCATCATCCAGACACACTCAACAATAACGGGAGCCTGTCTGTGTTAAGAACAAGCCATGGAGAGGGCGTTCGTGGATGTCCGCTATTGCCCCAAAGGAATTCATTGTTACTTGCGGTGGATTAAGGCCTCAGCGATCCAAATCAATACCGGACTAATTTCCAATATTGTTCCCTGCCTTAGGCCACGTTTATACATAGCAGGGTATTTAGAGAAACAAATATTCCCCCCCCCCCCCTCCGTTTTGAAAAATAACATTGTGCACACATCGTTTTCAAAAAAGTTGAAATTTACATAAACCTGCATAAATACGCCGTTGAGCTCCATTATTAACTATGCCAAACCTATGGGCGGCAGAGTAGGGAGAAGGATAAAGCCATGCAAGCCAATCAGAATCCTCTGAATCAACAACAACGATAACACGAGTGACTTCCTGTTTCTTTCAAAACAACAGTTTTGAAAGATTATTTTTTTTTTTCACAATTTACCGGCTCTCGTTTTGAAGAATAATCACCGCGCCATTCGTTTCAATGGGAATCGCGACGGTCTATACTTTCATCATAAAGTGTACATATTTATCGTTTGAAATTCGTCCCAGCCTTTATACCACAGGTACTATAGGGTCTATAGCATATAACCGCATTTTCTGATTACAGTTTAATGTAACAGTAAGCTAACAACATCGCTAATTAACACCGCATCTGAAAATTAACCCCACAGAGATAACCATGGCAACCGGTCAAACAAATTTTCTTTTTGCGATCATTCTGCGCACACATCCGCCGTGTCAATAAACGAATAATCCCCCTATATGGCGCGCGGTTCGTTCGTGTGAACAGACGGCAGGCGTTCGCGTGACGTTAAGCATTTTCTGGCGCATAATGTGACGCTTGAGAACCTGATGGCGCCTTCAAAGCAGCTCAGAGGTTCGGAAGCTCTTCGGTGTCTTTATGTAAACCTTCCCTTCTTCCGAAATAAGAGTGTTCAGGAAACGTTTGTAGGATATGACCTAAAATCGGAAAAAATGATTGTTTGTGAGACTAGAATTCATAACAACAACAAGTATGGATGCCCGCAGGGACCTTGCTGAATCAGATGAATCAGTTATTAGAACTGTTTGCGATGGTTGAACATGAGGGAGTATATAGCAGTTGATGTTTATAATTGTAAGCTATAATGTATCGTAATGCTAATGTTTGAATGGGTGTTAAGTTCGCCTCTTAGTGCTTGCTGCAAGTTCACTTTAGTCTATCAATGAAATGGGCAGCCATTGTCGTGACGTCAACTCGGAGGCTCGGGTTTTTTTTGTGGAGATCTGTGCCTCAAGTGGGCGGGCACAAGCATTGTGGGGGGCGGGCCCGGCCCCATATGGCCCGCCCATAGCGACGGGCCTGTATACAGAGAAGAAATTATTACAACAGTGAACTATAGATAAGCAAACCCGAACAAAATGGTATTCGTAATATGCACTATTTATTACACGCAAGCGTTTTGTTAGCTTAAATCTGATATGCGTTTAAGCAGGGACAGTTCTGTCCTCCCATTGGCTGATAATGCCCCCCCCCCCCCCCCCCCCCCCCCCTCCAGGTTCACCACGGTGGTGCTGGGCCTGGTCAGCCTGAAGAACGTGGCCGTGTCTTTCGCCGAGACGGTGAAGAGCTCAGCGCCCATCTTCACGGTCATCATGTCCCGCCTCATCCTGGGGGAGTACACAGGTGGGTCAACCCGTCAATCAAAGGACGCCAGAGGAGACACTGGAAGACATCCTCTGGAAGACGCCAGAGGAGACACTAAATAATGTACCTATGGGCTAATTCCCCATTTTCTCTACCTCTGCAATTTTTCTTGTGGGATTTAAGATGTACTTTTAGCAGGAACATTAACATTTTCCCTGGGGTTAATGTTTATATTCTGCAAAAGAGCAAATGCATTGGTCTGCTGATGTTGTGCTTTCTTAAATACTACAACAGCATCCATTATTCTAGTAGTCCTCAGGACAGAATTCTCTTGTTCTTTATTTGTTGAGTCAACACCTGTAGAAGAACAAGATCAGGCAGTAAGGGCAAAAATAACTGACTGATTGATTGCTTGTTTACGTAAAACCTGCCCCAGATATGTCACCTGACTAGACAAAGGACACTATTATGGACAAAGGACACTGTTGTGTAACAGTTCTGCATTTTGCAATCAATGTGTGTCACGCCAGCGCCAGACCAAACATTCATACATAGGCCACATTACATACATACATACATACAAGTGCTTGGACGATGTGTTAAAACAAGGCCTAGGGGCTTTATGCTGTTGTTTACTTTGTGGCAGGGAGCGTTCACACAAAGGGCTAAATTTTCTTGTGTATCCGCCTGCTCCTGCTTACCACACGCTTTTGTGTGTCTATTTCCCTCTGAAGGATTGTGGGTAAATCTCTCCCTGTTCCCCATCATGGCCGGCCTGGCACTGTGCACGGCCACAGAGCTCAGCTTCAACATGCTGGGCTTCTCCGCAGCCCTCTCCACCAACATCATGGACTGGTGAGTCTCCGGCCCCTCCCTCGAAGGCATCGCTGTCTCTCCGGCCCCTCGTGTGTGTGTGTGTGTGTGTGTGTGCGTGTGTGTGTGCGTGTGCGTGTGTCAGGCAATAGGGTAGCGCAAGAGTCATGACGTTGATAAGGATTATGGTTGCCATGGTTGGTAATCTTTTGACCAGTAAGGAGCAGACACCCAGTAGATCATGTGGGACCGCGTTGTTGCTCAGGGTTCACTTGGCAGTTATTAAGCCTAATTCAATTCTGTTTGTTCAAACCCATAGCGACTCACTCTTCCTCCCTCTCCACACGTGCGTTGACTCTATCCCTCTCCGTCTCTCTTTTGTGTTTTGTTCACCAGTTTACAGAATGTTTTCTCCAAAAAGCTGCTCAGTGGAGACACCTACAAATTCAGGTAAACGCAAAGCACCTACTGCCCCCTCTGACTGCACCTCTGTCAGCTATTTTTTATCGAGGGTGAACCTCGACTCATTCCCTTCCTCCCCGTCCTTCACTCCTGCAAAGGGCCAAATAGTGGATTATGCTATTTTGCCCGGCTGCTATGTTTGATTGCGGCACATCAAACATTTTATTTTACGAGAATGAGTTTCGCATTTGTGTTGGGCTTTCTTTTTTTTGTTGTGCGTGTCTGTGACTGTATTTGTGTGTGTGTCCTCTCAAGCCCACCAGAGCTGCAGTTCTACACCAGCGCAGCAGCTGTCATCATGCTCATTCCTGCCTGGGTGTTCCTGCTGGTAAGCAGAGCACTGTAGGAGTAGGAGCCAGACATGTGGCTGCATTCTGTGTGTGTGTGTGTGTGTTGAGGTGGATCTCAAAGGTGGATTTGCACCTTTTTGAGAGCTACATTATCAGATTAAAATCGTAGTATCACCAGCCACACCCAAATATACTGAATATCCCCAGGCCGGCCACACTGATAGCCTGTAGATGAAACCACATATAAAGGGAGGGAGGGAGGGAAGGGGAGAGGAATGCAGGAGGGAGGGAGGGAGGGAGGGAGGGAGGGAGGGAGGGAGGCAGAGATGGTGTGAAAGGAGGGAGTTGGCCAGGACGGGTGAAGGGAGGGATGGGGGTGTAGGGTGACAGAAGAGGCTACGTGGCTCTGTGTATTCCGTAACCTGCTCACCAGGTCCCACCGCTGCACCCCTCCCTGGCCCCGACACCACCGTCTTCCCCCCCCCCCCCCCCCCCCCCCTGCCCCCTCGTCCCAACAGGACATTCCAGTGATCGGGAAGAATGGGCGGAGCTTGGTCTGGAGTCAGGACGTGGTGCTGCTGCTGCTGTTTGACGGAGTGCTGTTCCACCTGCAGAGCGTCAGCGCCTACGCCCTGATGGGCCGTATCTCCCCCGTCACCTTCAGGTATGACCCCCCCCCGATCAGGCTGCACCACCTGTAGCTCTAGTCTGCAGCAGCTGCAGTTCTGCACCACCTGCAGCTCTGAACCATGTTAACCGTGTTGCTTGTTTTTGTGCGAGGACCCTGAGGGATTGCTTCGTGGGTGTCAACAGGTTTTGTTATTTTTAGTGCGTGTGCTTTTTTTAAGCTACAGGTTCATGTGTTCACAATGGACCAAGTTGGGTTCGGCAGCTGCAACACATTTTGGTCACACCTTAGTTTGTGTTGGGTCAATATTTTTGTGGTTTTAGCAGAGATGGGGACTCGAGTCCGAGACTCGAGTAACGGTGACTTAAGACTTGACTTGCGACTCCACCCAAAGGACTTCAGGCTTGACTCCGGCTCGAGCTTCAAGGCTCGTCAAGTCATGCAATTATTGCTTTTTAATTCTAAGTTTAAACATGTATTTCTGTTAGGGATGGGCAACGATCGTCGAATAGTCTGAGTCACGTATAATATCGAATGATGAATTTGACTATCGTTATTTATTACACGGCTCTTCTCAATGCTGCAGAACGCTCCGTTCACTTGCATGGTTCCTTCAAAACTTCCAGCCGTGAATATTTTTTTGATAATTCACCATTGCTAAGCATAATGACCGGCGTCAAGGAAAGTGGATTTTTTGCCGTCTGTCTTGTCTTAGCACTCCGCAAGAAGTCCGGTAACTTATCAACCCCAGCGTCCTTGGTTGCTAAGCAACGTCGACATCTTTGACGGACTATTTCTCTGCTGATCAACACTACGAATGCTGGTAACGAATAAATTGTAAAAAGACACACCATGTGAAGTTACTTTTTTTGGCAAGTAGCCGTGTAATAAGCGGGATAATGTATAGAACGCCGCCGGTCATTATCGAAAATAAGCCTTATTTTCCCGATAATGGCCGACGTTCTATACATTATCCCGAAACTAGAAAGGCAGACGTGTTCCATAGTTTCCATATGCTAAAGACGTGTCTAGTTCACCGTCATGGAGGCTGCGTTCAGTAAAATAAATTAATAAATAGCGATCTGTTTTCGGCACATGTAGGCCTTTCTGCCTTAGCCCACGTTGAAATAATTTCATATCAGTGTTTCCCAGACCAATGTGTGGCGATGTGGCACAGAGTCAACACTGAGCGCCACAAATTGATTCTGCCTTCTATTCTATATTATTTTTTTTATATAAATAGGCCTATCGTTCCGTTCATTCATCTCCCCATAGCACTCTTTCTCCCTGTCATTCTTGTTCACACACGCACACAGAGACAAGCGTGCATGCATCCCACTGGTGCGTGGGTACACTACCACATATTGGATCAACCCGCGTATCACTGATACACTGCACACGCACTGACAGCGGAATCGCCCGCCTCCTCTCAACGCGCCTACAAAGGCAGACCCCAGCGGGATATTTGCGATTAATGTGAAATGCGGTTATAGATTATATATATATTACGGTGTTAGACCCCCAGGCCGTTCTGCCGGCGATTTTTTAATCCGCTCTGCAGCAGAGGCTGGAGATCGGGAAGATCGGGAGGTCTCCCGGTGGGTGGTCCACTTTGAAATGTATTTTGTGCGCGATTGCTCGATTACGCGAATGAGCAATCGCAAAATGCCCCCTCCCCGGCTGGACTCCTTGTCCGACCGGTGTGAGTGTGATGAAATCGATCACACTCACACCTGGTGGTATGATATGTCCCCTTTAAGAGTTTATGATATTACTCCCAATGGTAGCCACACTGCCAGTAAGGCAGTTATGAAGGCATGTGTTTCAGGTTTGATCACTTGACACTAAGCTTTGCGTGTCGGGCCTTGATTCATTCTATCCACATGGTTCTCAACGTGGTTTGGGGTAATAAATATTATTTATCAGTCAAAATCATGTGCAGGGTAATTAATAGGTGTGTGACGAGATCTCGTGCCACGAGATCTCGCGAGATTAAACTCGACGATATTACCCGTCGCGTTAAAAATCGGTCTCGCGAGATTTGTGATTTATCCGAACTTCTATTTGTCGCCTGTGGGGGCAGTAATGCGCCTTTGCTACATCTAGGCTGCCAGAACCTAAAGAAGGCGAAGGAAAAGAAGAGGAGGAGGAGGAGGGGGAGCAGGGGAAGCATCGAAAGCAGCCATAAGCTGTGTTCAAAATCGTTCCCTATCACGGATATAATGTACTATTTAGGGTGCTCGCCATTTTGTAGTGGTGTTCGAATTCTCAGTGGTTCATTTCATGCACTATATAGTGCACTTAAAATACCCAACATTTGAGTGTACATACGATGTTGCCTACATGTTACTCCCGTATACCACAATGCAATGCGGTCGTGTTTTTCCGGAGGAGAAGAAGAGGCTGAATAACCGCGAAAAATAATACCTTTAATCAAAGTACATTTTGGGTACTTTGATTTGGTTTTGCCCATAATATTGTTTGCAATTGGAAAAAAAAGAGAATTATTTAATTTAACTTTTATAAATTTTAGTTTTAGTTTCAATTTCATGCATGTAAAGAGTTATAATAAAACATTTCAAAATGCATGCGCGACTTGGTTAAATAAAAGTCTGTTGGTCCAGTCATATAATTTGTCATTGTAGTTTTCTTAAAATCTCGTCTCGTTCTCGTGAACCCAATATCGTGTCTCGTCTCGTGAGCTGAGTGTATCGTCACACCCCTAGTAATTAAGGTTATTCACCTTGAAGATATTTCCCCCCTCTTCTCTCCCTGTGCGCAGCGTGGCGAGCACGGTGAAGCACGCCCTGTCCGTGTGGCTCAGCATCATCGTGTTCAGCAACCACATGACGCTGCTGGGTGCGGCGGGCTCGGTGCTGGTGCTGCTGGGCGTGCTGCTCTACAACCGGGCCCGCCAGGCCCAGAGGAGGGCTCTGAGGGCCATGGCCGGCCGGCAGCAGGACCCCCAGTACCACTACGACCACAGCCACAGGCCCGCCAGGGGAGAACCGCCGGCCCCGGGCCAGCAGGCCTCCAAGGACTTCAAGGCCTCCCAGTCGTAGCCTGGGAGACCTGCCTCCCCAGGACCAGCCCGCCTCCAAGGACTTCAAGGACTTCAAGGTCTCCCAGTCGTAGCCTGGGAGACCTGAAGCCCCAGGACCAGCTTGCCTCCAAGGAATTCAAGGCCTCCAAGGACTTCAAGGCCTCCCAGTCGTAGCCTGGGACGGAGGTTAGGATGCTAAGTGGGTGGGGAGGGGGAGGCGATCCAGGACTCACTTTTGGCCACCTCCTTGTCTCTCTGACTCTTTGCTCTATCTTGCTCTGTCCCCATTTCACACTAAAGGAGAGTTGGGTTCTCACTTGACACGCATTCCACCAGTTCAACTGAAATATCCCCCAAAAAATGGAAATTGGGAAGGCTGAGTGGCAGCAAGGGAGCTGGTTAGCGGAAGTGTGGTAACCTAGCAACCACCACTAAGTTGTCCATTTCGATTGTTATTCCTAAAACAATTGTTGTAAACAATTGTTACTGACTGAACAGTACAGGTACCTGCTGTGTCACATGACTCTTTTTGCACTATATATTGCACAAACAAGCTTTTTCCCTTAAGTCCACTATGTTAAAAACAAAGTCATAGATCTTTTTTTTTCTGACATGTATAGGCCTATGCGATTGCATATTTGGGATCCCCAGTTGATTATATGTGGTCATTTTAAGTTTGATGTTTAACTTTGTATTATTTTATGGGTTAGGTTTGTGAGAGCTTATGTGTTTGTGCATGGCTTTAAAGGCACCCAGTGCAACTTTATGTAAACATTCAATGAAAAATAAACATTCAATTTCTAGTCTTTTTTACACGTAAGTTTCAATAACTCCATACCATTACATATCGACATTCAAGGAGCAAAGATGAGACGTCGTTGTGTGGTGAGAACTGATAGAAAATCGTAAACAACAACAATCGCCGGTGGGGAGAAGCCATTTTTCCATTGACTGGAAGCCTGCTTTATTTATTGTAGGTTACAAAAAATAAAGAAAATGGCGGCATTGTTGTTGTTATCGATTTTGTATCAGTTCTCACCACACAACGACGTCTCATCTTTGCTGCTTGAATGTCGGTATGTAATGGTATGGAGTTATTGAAACTTACTACGTGTAAAAAAGACTAGAAATTGAATGTTTATTTTTAAGCCTCGAAAGTTGCACTGGGTGCCTTTAATGTCGTGACCGTTGCTTCGAGACAGGTGCTCGACCCGGTTGTAGCGGTCTGGCCCCGTATCCCGGGGCGGATCGGAGAGGTCCGTGCAATGATCGTTCAGCTGTACCCGACGCGATCTGCGTCGTTTCAGGGAGCCTCAGATATGAAAGCACTCAGGATAACTTTCCTTTTGTAATCTTTCGAGCACGCAGTCTTTTTAGTTGGGGAGGGGGGGAGTAGCGTAGCGATTTCGCGGTGAAGCCTTAACTTCGTTCCCGATGATCGATGCGAGAAACTGGAGCTTCTGAAGACTGCTCAGTTTTAGTCCCATAGTCGGGATTCTCACCCGTGCTCAGCTTTTCTACAGGGATGTTTTCTAGGTAGCAGTCGGTTTCCTCTTTTCCCTTCCGTCGATACATTTCAGACGTACTTGTTAAAATGATCGTAATTTCGCCCTGAGGTGGGCCCGCAGAAAAAAAAGAAGTCATTTTCTACATCCATTAAGCACGTTTCCCCGGCAACGAGGGAATCTGTGATATTCTGAGTTTGTGGCGAGATTTCAGTTTGTGTTTTAATGCTTTACCAATACCAATTTTTTTCTTTTCTTGAAATACGAGTCCCACTTTTTGTCCTGTGTCTACACCACTAGTTGGAATGAATTACATTCCTACATTGAATGAGGATGAGGCATTGATTGAATCTAATATAATGAGATGTAGCAATAAGGCTTGATGTCTTGCTACCCAGTGGATACTGTACATTCATATGGAAATAATCTTGTTTTGGAATTTTACATTTGAACAATGTTAAGTGAATATAATACCTTATTGAACAGGAGGCATGTCTTGGACCAATACTTTTTATTAAAGATATTTTTTATGGGACATGTGCTAACATTTTTTTTTAAGTTTTAAAACCTTTAAAAAAAAAAAAGTTGTGCTTTGTAAGGCTGTTTTAGATTCAAGCTTATTTGAACATAAAAACAGTATACATTTAGGCTCAGATATGTGATTTGCTTTCTATAATGCTAACATTAAATTACAAATTGTACCACATCCAAAGCAACAGGTTTGGCCATGGACCATCAGAGCACAGAACCAATATTGGAGTGACTAAAAAGGAGGCGTGGCACTAGCCGTTCTGTAAACATAACTGAAGAGTGTAGAGCAGCTGCAGGTATCGCAACGGCATGGAGGGTGAAACAGCGCTCCCTGCTGGTGTCATGGGGGAAATGCATTGTTACACCGATAAGAGATAAGCTCACAGGTAAAATTACAAGCGCTTCTAAGTTCAACACACAACGTAAATTAGGTTAAAAGTGTAAACGCTATATACACATCTTATAAATACATAATTGCATGTATGTATATATCATTAAAAAATACAGATTAGGAAAAATAGCAATCACAAAAATAAAGGCTGCTATGTTTGGCCAACAACAATCTTGATGTTACAAAATAATGCTACAAACGAATGGGAGTGAAAAAAAACATGTCTCCTGGGCCACAGGGGACATACAAAGCCCACAAGACAACAGGCGACGGCGTGCCCTGTACACCGTTAGCATGAACGGCTACGACAAGAACCCATGAACAGCCATGAAACAGCCTCCCTCTTTGGTCAATGAGCTACGGAGCTTGTAGGAAAAGGGCAACATTGTACATCTAATGTTGGTAGTTTTCCCCGGATGCTGTTTGTTTGGTTTTGACGGTACATTTCGACCACTGGAGGCGCTGTGGTCCTGTTGTGTGGACTCCACAATGATGTAGCGGTGGAGGGCCCGTTTCAACTGGGAGTGGGCGGGGTCAACAAGATGCCACCCCCCCACCCACCCCTGTTTACCCTCTGCTCAGTCCCGCCCCTCCGTTTCCTAACCCCCCCCCCCCGGACTAGTGTATGCAGTGTACCCCCGTGGACCCCCGTCCCGGCCCTCAGCCCCCTCGCAGGGCCCTTGCCAGGCTCTCGTAGCTGAGGAAGGTGATGGCGTTGACGGGGAACGCCCGGGCGCTGTTCAGCAGGAGGCCCCTGAAGAACACGCGGGGCCCCTCCTCCCGGGCGCTGACCAGGATGCAGTGGGCGACCCCGCGGTAGTGCCGGCCCCCCGCCCCGGACAGCTGCAGCCGGGCCTTGACCACGTCCATGGGCGTGGCACAGGCCCAGGTCACCACGCCCGCCGTGCCCCCAGCCATCAGTACGGCGAAGGTCCCTGGAGGACGAGGAAGAGGGCGGTCAGGGGAGGAGCAGACGTCAGGGTTACTGGTACATTGAGGCGGCGGCCATTTTAAATTGGGTTTTAACACTGTGGTGGTTATATTGTAGCCTGGCACCGCCCACCTACCTACTTCCGCTCATTTCAGCCTTTCATTTCACTTCAGTACTAGGTCTGGGTCTGCTTAATATGAAGGCGTTCCATGGAAACCAGATTTCTGGCGGTCCAATCAGCGAACAGAGGGAGTGGCTGAGAACGATGACGTCTAGGTCGCTCGCCCGTTTCAGTTGTAGTCAGAGGAAGACAATGGAGAAGGATACGAGAGAAGCTATTCGGTCAGTTGTGGGATCGATGCCGAAAATCGATCAATTCAAGCCGGAGCAAGAACAAGCTTTGCAGAGTTTTGTTGGTGGCCATGATGTTGTGGCGCTTCTCCCCACCGCATTCGGGAAAAGTTTGATTTTCCAGCTGGCTCCGTTAGTTGTGAAGGAGCCGGTCCCGTCGCATGACATACGTCACGACCAAACGCTATGCGATTGGTTATGGCAGATCCAGAGTGGCACTCGGCAGATCCAATCATTCTAAAACTTCTACAGACACCCGCCTCCAAGTGAGTGAACGTTTGTCAATAGAGTGGCGAAGTCACGCCCCTTCCGGTAGGGCTCATGGGACCTATGAGATCGAAAAATATGAATGGGTGTCAATGGAGAGAAAATAATTATTTTCTGGTCCCAGTCTTTATATGCCCTGGATTACACATATGTTGTTTGTGGATTTAAATGATAATTTTTCATGCAAAGAAAACTAAAAATGTTCGTGAAGAAGTTTGATAATTTTAGGTTTTATGTGAGGCCGCTTTGTGAACTACAGCTCTTCGCTGCTCTCGACGCATATGATATACGTCACCACACCCGCCCTTGGAACTCGGCACAGAGATGGCGATCTCTCTGCCCCACTTCACCTCTTTTTCCAAGGGGAGGATAAAAGCATCGAAAGAGGTGAAAACCATTATAAGTCGGGGCACGTGCAGAGTTTCAGTTATGCCGATGGGAAGATTGTCGGTCTTCTCCACGCCAGTCGCAGGGAGCGTGACGTCACATACGAGCCGTGTAGTCTTTCTCGTTGTGTTTTCTCTACAGCCTTTATCTGAACAATTGCACAATAAACGGTCGAACTCTTTGCATGAAAAATTATTCTTTAAATCCACAAACAACATATGTGTAATCCAGGGCATATAAAGACCGGGACCAGAAAATAATTATTTTCTCTCCATTGACACCCATTCATATTTTTCGATCTCATAGGTCCCATGAGCCCTACCGGAAGGGCTGTGACTTCGCCACTCTATTGAGCAGTTCCAGACCTTCTGTACAAATGAAATGAAGTACAATGGTCTGGTAGGACCAGGATAGTTATATTGTACATTGTTGTGTAACTGTACATTGAATCTATATTTTTTACCTGCACAACTACACTGCTTTTATAGTAGTTTACACCAAAATGTACCTTTTCATTGTATTCATTTTCACCACTGTGTTTTTCCTCAATGCTACTCGCGTTTCCATGTACAGAAAGACTGTGATGTTATATTTATAGACAACCATTAGTTCAGATACAGACTCATTATATGAAATGAGACGCTGCGGTGTTTGTCTCCCAGCTTGGCAGTTCAGGTGACATATTTGAATGGTCAAGTAATCTTTCATGGTTTTAATCTACATCAGGATGGCCTGCACTCATGTCATTTCTTGTTCTCTTCATGTTAACGTTTACCCTGGCCAAGCACTCTGCAATGCACCACGGAAAAGAACTAAGTATAAATAAAGTTTAAACGAAGCACCGCCTCTCACCCGACTGTGTTCCTGGCTCCGTGAGGGCCCGCCTCACCAGCTCGTACGGCAGGAAGTACAGGCCGTAGCAGGGGACGTCCCTCAGGGCTAGGGCCAGCGCACCACGATAGAGGCCGCGGGGGCCCTCCTCCCGCAGTATGGTGGAGACACAGTGGAGGGGCCCTCTGTAGCGCGCTCCACTGGCCTGGCCCTGCAGACGCACTTTCACCAGGTCCACGGGGGCCATGATCACCACCTGGTGGTCGGAGGGTGTACTGTGGCGTAAGGTTACTCGACCCCAAGCCACGGGTTCGATCCCCAATGTCCGCAGTCTAACTTGTAGGCGTCCTTGAGCAAGATCCCTCCCCCCCATACCCCTGCTTGCCCCTTATTCATCGGTATCTGAAGTCACGGGATGTTATTTTGGATAAAAACGTCCAAATTACGATTACTATGGCTTTATGAAACATTAACTATTTTTGAATAGGATGAGATTCTTCCAAACGGCCGATCGCAAATGGCCGTTCATATTTAGTTATTTAGCAGATGCTTTTATCCTACCTGACACTTCATTCAGATACCTGCTGTCATCAAGGCCAGCTAAGGGGGAGTGGCATCTTGCTCAAGTGTAGGGGGGGGGGGGGGGGGGATCCAACCCAGAACCTTTCGGCTGGGAGATGAGCACCCTACACCCACTACACTGTTTAAGCACATTACATGTCCATGTTGAAAATGTTGGTCTGAGTGATTTGTTATTGTAAAGAAGAGCGACATTTGCGGCGTCTCCATTACCCCCACTAGTCCAGAGAAACAGCCGGCCGCGAAGACGTGCGCTGCGGGAGCGTCTTTGCCCTGGACGCGGTCGCCTGGCCGCGACCGCGTGAGGTAATCCAGAGCGCTGCAATAAGAACCGAAGATGGCAGAGTTGGATAGGCCAGAGGTCAGAGCCGGGAACGCCATTCCCTTGAAGAAGCCATGGAGCTTCGGAAAGCAAACGGGACATACGGTAATTAATAAAGTCTGCTTATACAATAACATATGTTTAAGCATTACTTGATTGTTATCAGCCTACCTACCCCTTCGTTGGCAAATGTTTTGGCCACACAGTCGAATATACCGTTATATTGAGTGTGCACCTGTAGCCGTACCTGGAGATTAAATTAGACTTTAGGATTGAAATTATTTGATTTATCATTAAAAAATAAATACATATTTTAAATGTAATAGTTAACTGGCCAATTTGACCTCTCACCTTGACTGTATCCATCGGATGTCCTACAACCACTCCAAGCGCTCCTGTCATCCAACATTTCACATGGTTAGGCCTACTGAAAATCGACCAAACTTAACTAATCAAAAATCGATAAGGCCTACCTGAAACGCTCCCAGCCATGTATTCCGAAGAAGGCATGACTTTGCAAAGATTCACCCCCTGTGAACATAACTTTTTTGAACGATTTTTGTTATACACAGTAGACACCTCACGTGTTGTTGAATGACCTATATGATCAACTTTTGTCTTATCAAAGCAACTTCATGGTGGAACGAGCTGTCTACGCCTCGATGGACTTCAACTATCTCCGATGCTGGAATGTGCACGCCACAACATTCCTCCGTTAAAATCCCAATGATAAGTTATCTATTTAACCAATGCTTTTCTGCAAAAACACATGAGATTTCCGATCGATTACTAGCCTTTGCATGACAGCAAAGCGATACAATTATTGCAGCAGGATAAATCAGTTGGAGACATGCATGGCTTGGATAACGCACTAAAACTTACCCTGAAGACGGTAAACTAATGCATGCAGAAGAAGGCACCGCAAAGCGAATTCTTTTCTGGACGTTTGCCGGACTAAAAAATAATGTCCTACAATATAAATATATGCAAAAAGTTGTATTTTCATCAAACTCCGCGCTTCAATACTCGTTAAAGGCCCACTATGCAACTTTTTTAGCCAAAATTACATCCATTTCTGGGTCGATTGGTGGGTGTGTCATTTTCCCATGTCGCCTCTACAGTGAAAAAGCGCATATGCAACTTGATCTCATGCTTGATCTGCTCGGACCGGGACATTCCGGATGTGACGCAGCGGAAGTATCCTCGAAAATGTAGTCCGATTGTAGTTTCGAAAATGCTTTACGGCACAGACACACACCCAAACATGGCACCGGCTAGATATAAACAGCCAGTTGCGAGGCAATTGTTGCATTCATCATGGATCAATCGACGGAACCCAAGAGGCGACTGTCGGTGGAACAAAAGAAGAATGGACCAGAAAATAGATCAGACACGAGTGAAAGGGGAACTATGCAACTTTTTTGGCTTGATTTACCTTAATATAACAGGCTAGGAGTCATTGCGATGGTTCCATTATACATTTTTGTTCGATTGTTCGTTGTTTCAACTCCCCCTTGCGCATCTTGGCGGAGAAAAGGAATATGTTTCTGCCGGCGACCCGCCGCCCACTCTCGCGGGAGTCTCGGGTCTCGCGAAGTAACGAATTGTTTTACGGCACAGACCCCCAAACACGGAACCGGCTCGATATAAACACAAGTAACTAAGGGATTGTTGTTACATTCATCATAGATCAGCCGACTAAAAAGAGACGGAGAAACCCAATGTCGGAGGAACAGAAGAAGAGAAAAGGGAGACTGACCGACAGAGAGGCCAGACACGAGTAAACGTTGGGCAAGCTTTTCAGGAATAGCGTGAACTGAAAGAAAAAGAAGACTGCAAATCAGACTCCGACTTGGCCGTGTTGCTTTTGAAATTGAAAGTACCCTTGGGTGAACTTTGTCCTCGTGGTATTCTTGATGTTGATAGTCTCTGTACACATGTGTTTGATCAAACCATTTTGTTGTGAGCCCTGTAAAAATTGTTTTCTCGACCGTTTTGTTGTGAGCCCTGTATGTTTCTAGCTTGCTTGGTTGCAACCATATAAACACCTTTGTTTCCATTGGTGTTTTGCTGTTCGTCTGTCTCGTCCCCCTGATAGACTGAATCCCCGAATCCAGGTTCTTGTTTATTTAGATTATGTTGGCCAACACTCTCACACTGATTGTTCTGTTCAACCTAAGATAAAACAATTATAATCTAGGATATCAATTCTCCCCGTCAACTATAAAAAAGGATGGCTTTATGTTTATTGCAATACAAATACACCACTTTAAAAATGTATAACCTTGCCTACACTTCATGAACATTTACTTCGGACATGGCTCCACGCATTCGCCGGCTTCTTTGAAAACAAATGCACATGGCTCGCGTAGAAGTGCATGGGGAAGGGTCGTCAACGAGTTGTTACGACAGTGTTGTAAAATATCTACTACGAAGCTGTAGGGGGCGCTGTGTAGAGAAATGTGCGTGCCAAAACTAAGAAAACAGCGAAGAAATTTCCGAAGTTGCATAGTGGGCCTTTAAGGGATGCCCATTTCCGCTACAAAAGCGACAGTAGCGTCACACAACGTTAAAAACGATGTCAACACAACAGAAGGATTTGAGAAAAAGACTGGTATGAGTAGGCCTAACTAATGTTGACGTAGTTTGTAGGCGGGGCTTAGCCGGTTGCCTGAGCGCCTTCCTTTATGGTCTGGCAGTGAAGTTCAAAAGTACTGCCACTCTGAACGCGTTACGCACGTTAGAGGCGTAGAGAAAATATTTTTGCATAGGGAACCATTGGTTTAGGCGCGTAGATGCAAGGCCGCCTTAATGCACGGGCTTGCCTGAGCTGAAGCCCCAGCCCCATTATAAAATATATTTTATTTTATAATGCCCGTCAACAACGGCAAAATGTCGGAAAAAAAGTTACACATCTTCATTGTTGTAAGATCCCCTCTCAGGCCTACGAAACCTCTCATCCCCAGGGCCCAATGGCAGTTTAAGGCAGGCCTGTAGATGCGTTTTACACGCGCTAAAGCAGCGCAGGCGGGTAAGCGCGGAACTACTTTAGCAAGCAAAGCTGAAACACAAAACATTATTATAGATCTTTCACATGCCTCCTGACACTATACTATATTGTTGACACAACCAGCATGTATAGGCTACTAAAGAGAAACTAAAGGCAATGCAAGACACTAGATAAGATAATGATGTTCTTGGTGGCATTGTCCAGGATGTAGGATTCCAGATGGAAGATGTTTGTGTGATACGAACCAAAGAATTGCCTAGAAGCAGCAAGGTCACAAGACGGAATCATAAAATCCATGGACCTTGATACATTAAACAATTATGTACTGACAGCTACCTGCCCATGCATGACTGCATTGTTCTCGAGGGTTAATGATTGATTTTGGAGGACGCGGACCTTGCAAGACCTTGCACCCATAACGTGGGGATGCTTGGTTGGTTGGGTTAGCAGTGCTGTTATGACGCAATAAGCAGGCAAGTCGAAAGATTCAGCGTAGTTCAACGCACACATATATATATATATATATAATATATATATATATATATATATATATATATATATATATATAATATATATATATTATATATATGTGTACATGCTGCATTGCTACCTTTAGTTAACGATGGTTAGGCTGTTAGTTTATTCCTTCTTGCCTTTTGTGTCCACAGGTGAACATCTTACCTAGAATAGGCACTGACTGCAGAGACGAGATCGATGAAAAATCGGTTATTTCAGTGGTGCACAAATGACTCAGTTTAGTGTTGAAGAAATATCCTTTCTTGGAAGGCGAGAAAAATAAAAAATAAATTCATTTTTCTTCTGATGGCACCAAAATATGTTGTCCGTGTTTTTTGCGACTATTCAAACTCTCCGTAAATCGCTACACTATTTCTGCCACTATTGCTGACACGTAACTTGGAAATCCGCCCCAGAGTGAGATTTATGTCAGGGCAAAGTGCAAAAGACGTCTAGTGAATCAATACGGTTCCAGTGTTCCATATAATTGCTGGCCTATACATTATGCAAACTAATCTATAACCATGGTGTGCCATTGTTATCGCTAAGGTTTTAGTAGTGTGACACTGGAGGCCCTCAGGGTAGAAACACCTTTTTGAAGGATGTATATTTTGCTTTGTGTTGAGCTAAAATTAAAACAGGCCGCCAAAAACAACATTAGTTGAGTGTTTATAGGTCTTGAGCACACAAGTGAATGCGGTCCCTCGAGGCTGAGACCTGTCTGTGTCTGCTTATCTCAGGCTTCCTGAAAATGTCCACTTTTATTTGGACACCTAAGTATAAAAATAAAAAAAGGATTTTTGAGGTATACTTTCTGACTAAGACTATATATATTTTGTACTTATGCGTGCAGATACAATCATATGACTATATTATGATTGTATCGAAGTTGCTCTGGCAAAATGTGATGGATTATTCCCCTGCTAGTTTAAAACCATTATGCTAAAAAAGCAAGCTTAACAATAGGCCTACCGTGAGGTGGGGTGGATTGTAACAAATTTGTGTTGCAACCATTGCCATACATTCAACCACCAACATTTTCTAAATCTGAATAATTGCACAGAAAGCCGAGGGCCTAATTAGGTAGGCTACTATCCAAGCATATTTTATCTGGCCCCATCGAGCCGGACCTTTTCCATTGGCCCCGAGATACGATTATCCTATGCTCATCAGAGGTACAAGTAGGCTACAGGTAAAATGGCTTACAATGTGTTGGGGGAACTGATTTTTTTTCGACTTCTATCGTTTTTAAATAATTAGATGGCAATTGCTTTCCGAAATAAAATGCAATACATCCTTCGACAAGCCGGGGGCGACAATACCTGCATGAGAGGCCTTTTCAGAGAGTTCATAAATGAGTGCAAGACCATTGGGGCGCAATGATACTAGAATTAGAGAGGTCGAGGTGAAATTAAGACTTAACATAATATTCATCATTATACGGGGAATGGATGACTATTCTATATTAAAAATAATGAATAATTATCATATAGCCTATTGTAATTAATTATGATTAAATAAGAATAACAATTAATTCATCTAAATCAGCAATTGGGAAGTCCCACATTACCTAAACGCGGAGGTTTTCCAAGAACTGCTGTAATTCACCAAGCGTGAATTAGCCTATAGCCGGAGCTTGATATAAACTCACGTTTCGGATTTGGACGCACACGGAGAATTATGACTGATCAGGTGATTATGTGGTCCGAGGGGATATGAGAATTGCCGTGCACGTGTATATAGGCTTTATAGCCATCAATCCATTTCTGTAAGTGAGACAATCAGGGGTTTCTGACACACTCACCCATATACACTCTGACTAATTGTTGATTCAAAAGTATTATGACAGTTTTGATTTTCAAGGTAGCCTACTTTGCCTTATAGTGCATGCAAGACTCTTCTACGCACACATAATAAAATAAATTCAAAATAATTTAGATAAATAGGTTCCACATTCCATCGTCGTAAATGAAATGACTATTAATCTGGTAATTCCTTATAAATATGAAGCATTCCATAATCATTACAGAAAGTCAATAGGCCTACTGTAGCTCCCTGCTTATTTCTCAAACGAATTAATTGACAGTTGAATAAGACCGGAATTCAAGAGTCATCCAAGAAGCATTTCAGAAAAAAAAAATGTTTTCCGCTTATAGTGGACAAGTGGGAGACCTGTACTATTTTTTATCCGACCAGGGTTGCCAATTCTCACGCATCTGGCGTGTAACTCGATTGGCATCCTTGACGCTCTCACGCACATGAAATAGCACGCCAAATCCATTATATCAATAATAAAACACATAGGCTATCATTAAACCCTCTCAATCCGTTAATTTTCTGTTGATGTCTGAACTGTCCCACTGCTTATTGTTTGACAGGAGAGGATTTAAAGGCCAACAGCTGTAACATCTGCAACAACGTTCTCACTGCAGTAGCCTACTCTCTGATCGTTGATAAAACCATTCACCTGCGTGTGAAAGGTTCAGAGAGAGTTTTTCCGAGCGGTCGGAGTCGGAGCCCACTGATGCGCGTTTGAAAATTTGGATGACAATCAAGGTAAACCAAAAAAGAACCTTACAAATCGAATAATCTATTGTCTAATAAAATTGTGTGCATTACTGAGCCTTAATGCCTAATCTAATTGTGTACCGAAACAATAGGACTTCAACTGCAAACGTTAAGTGCGTTATTGGCTAGCAGGGAGCAGGAAACTGGTGAAATATGGTTTTCCGGGGAGGTCATGTAACAATTATTTGTCCCTTTTGTTTTTAGATTTGTTTTTGCTCGCCTATTTTATTAGGTTTTTTTTCAAAATGTACAGAGTCTTACTCCAGCCAAAGTCCTAAAGTTGGCAACCGTAACGTAACATGCCTTGCACAATGTAGGTAAAACCGTTTTTAATTTCTTGATGATATGCCAAAGGGGTGTGTGTCGAGCGATCATGCACACGCTTTCGTTTTCTCATGAGAAAACGAACTTATTTCCTCTTCCGCAACCTATTCTGATAAAGAGTGGCAAAGAGACATAGGAAGGCAAACATTATTCCAACAAAACACGGTATGTAACTAATTTATCCTTTCGGAAATTAAATAGAATCAAACGACGACGAAAACGAAAGGCTCTCATCTCCATTATGCCTAGGGGGGCAGTTGGAAAGGAGTATGCGATAAGGCGTTACTTTACATTGTTTGGGGAGAACGTTCTAAATATTCTAAGGTTGATAAAGCCTAAATTAACAGAAAATAAATGGCCTTAATTTCTCCATGTGAGAAAGAAAAGGTCCCCGCGCCCGACTTAAAGGAGTGTTTTCTCTTAGGCTATGTCATTTGATACAATTTCGAGAGTGACTGGAAAAGTCTAAATGCATCTTAATGCGAGTAGGCTAATATAGGCCTAACTCAATAAAAAGAAGAAAATATTTCCTTAATTTCACAAATACCGATAGCAGCCCCGGGTACGTCGGAGCTTATCGTTACTGTAAAAAAAAATCCGCATGTCTTTTTTTTTTGTGCCCATATTTAAAAAAAAATCACTGTTCACTGTTTATGCATCAACCTAGTTGCAGAAGGTGAGAAAATACATAGTTGTGAAAAAGGAGTTGTGTTTCTTAAAACAAACAGTGCTTTAGCCTAAACCTTATACTAACCACAACTTAACCCTTAATTGTGTTGCCGAAACTTAACCAAGAAGTTCTGTGGCCTTTACCTAACCAAGTTGTTGCGTTGCCTAAACCTAACCAATAAGTTGTGTTGCTTAAACCTAACTAAGTACTGTAGTTCTGTCGGAAAAGTCTAACCAAGCTGAAATACTGAACATAATTAGCCTAAAATCACACAGGACACAAACCCCTTTCTCCTAGGTGAAACTCTTGTGTTGGACCCATTCATCCAACACTACCTCCTCCCTTCATTAACTTAAAAATATCCTTTCATAATACTAATTATATCCTGTTCTTTAAACAAGGGGTACCTGAGAAAAGTATTTTTCAGGCTAAACCAATCAGAGGCAGAGTAGGGGCAGAGGCAACTGTTACACACACACACACACACACACGCGCACGTTACTCTTGGCTATGACCCATTTGTTATTCATTTTTAGTACCGTTGATGTAAGGCTAGTCGATGGATCAATGTTTTATATCCCCACAGATATTTCCAGTATCCGCCACACAATGATGTCTTGATGATGGGAGCTTCTGGACTAAAGATTGGACAGCCTTGTCCAACCACCTTGGTACATTTAGTTTGGCAGTTTTTTATTGCAGGTACTATTGTATCAGCAAATTGTCCCCCGAATGAATACCGACATGGAATTGAATGTTGCCCTGAATGTCCATCTGGTGAGACTGAAATACCGAAAATATTGATAATTTAGAAAATCTAAATTCTAAATTATTTTGGCAAAACATTTCTGGTCCAATTCCATCCATTTTCTGTCCAACAGGAAACCGTGTGTCCGAGGACTGTAGAGAGAATAAAATTACTGCCTGTGAGCTGTGCAGTGAAGGTACTTTCCACAATGGCTATAATAAGCGTAAAGAATGTGATCCCTGTACAGACTGTCCTCCAGGTAAATTCACCTGTCTTTAACAAATAAGAATTCAACACCTCCTCAGGCAACTTTTGTGTTCCATCGGGTTTCTCTGTAACTGCATTGTGATTGGCAGGTCTAGGTTTGAAGGTTAAGAAGCTGTGTACAAAGACATCAGATACTCTGTGTGAGCTACTGGATGGATACTTCTGTCAGGAGACCAAGAGGGGTGGATGTATGGCAGCACAGAGACACAAGGATTGCAGTCCTGGTCAATACATCAGACAAAGAGGTATTTATGAAAATATTTATTAATGAATGATTTCTTACGCAGAAATCTGCCTATAATCTGCTTGCCTGTCTGCTTGTTATATTTAAGTTGCAGTTCATTCCAAGTTTAGATGCTGGGTAGCACATATGCTTCCTTGGTGGCATTGTTTATGCCTGCGTCTATCCAGGCTAAAAGATAATGGCAATGGAAATGGCAACCTGCAAGCTAAACTTTGATAAATGTGCATTGTTCCAAAAGAAAGAAAAAAAGAATACAACTTAAGAAGAACAATAGTTCAGCGCTGCATGCAGCACTCACCTAATAAGATGTGAAGTACAAAACGAATATGACAACTGTAAAAGTCTTGAGTCTGCAGGTTGTGAACAACAGTGAGCAAAAACAAATCCATGATGTTTTAAATAATTGGAAATGCACTTTATGCAACGGGTATTGTGTAATTTGGCAGACGCTTTCATCCATAGCGAAGGACCTTGAATGGAGATACAGAAGCAGATCGGGTTAGGTATCTTGCTCAAGGATGTCTACATTATACCTGAATTTCATGTATCTGCATTCTTTCCAAATATTATTATTTGTACAGGAATGGCATCTGAAGACACATTGTGCATCAAATGCATTGATGGAACATTCTCAGATGGCAACTCAACTTCTTGTCTGCCTCACACAAGGTAAGGGGACATTACATTTAATTTATCAATGCAGTCTGTATAATTGCATTTACATTATAGTCATGTCTTCAGCCTATTGATATAGTCAAAGAAATGTTGGCATTGCATAATGCAACAGAATAATAAGCGAAAAAAATAAAAGTGAAACGTTACTTTGTATAGGCCTACCATGTAATATGAACTAGTACTCAATTATAATACTATGATTATATCTGTATGCTCACTATTTGTAAACTAAGTAGATATCAGTTACTTTATCTATGACATTATTGTATTCTTATTGACCGAATCAGCTGAAATTTAAATATTATTTGAGCATATTGTTTTATGTTATCAAGGGAACATCTGGACGATAGTTATTTTAGTGTATTTCTTATGTTGGATTTGTAGCGCATTGACTTAGAAAAGTTAAAAGGCAGAGGTGCCAGTTATTGAAAAAAATGCACACCCTTCGAATGTTGTTGTCCAATCAGAATAAAGTATTCAACAATGCTGTGGTGTGAAAATGTGTTTCCTCAACGCACAATGTTGTTGGTAAAAACATATTTTTACTTAAAAAAAAAAACACATCAGTCGAGTCACTTGCACAACTCAAGCCTCCCTCCAGTCTAGAACTCTGGCCCTCTTAAGGAGCACCAGAATGGGTGTGGCTCAATTGAGCCACAGCTGCAGACTATTACAGGGCTAACAGCCTGACGGGAACACTTGAATCTTTTAAAACATGTTAACACAGTGAAGATGCCATTCACATCTTCACATGTGGTCTAAACTAAACTAAAATGGAAACTAAACATGTGTTTTTTTCCTTTGCACTTCAGATGTGGTGAGGGACAGCAGCAGATAAAACCAGGAACACAATCAACTGATTCTGAATGTGGAGAACCTTCAAAAGCATTATTATGGCTCAGCTCAATACCAATCGTCTTAATACCAGTGTTCATTGTCATGCTTTGTGTTTGTTACAGAAAAAAAAAAAAAGGTAAGCCTAATATTCAAGCCTAATATCTATGATGGTCATGCTGAATGATGGTGACTGCTATCCTATTGCTGCTGTCCTGACGTGCTTCTATGTTATTTATCACTTTATAGCATGGAGTGCAACTGCTCAAAGATTGGTACGTGTTATTACCTTGGTTTTAGACGGAATACAATGTTATTATAAAGGTGCAGCTTGTAATCAACTCAATTATTATATTTGCTTTAGATGGAAAGGTTGAAACCTACTTTGAAAGGTAAGTGCTTACTCCACCTGTTTAATGTGTGGGCTACTATATAATGTATTTATAACCAGTGATGTCTTATGTAACATTGTTGGTAGTTATTTTAGTATTATTTTCAGACAGCAAGTTTCGCAAATAATGGCACTGTCACAAATCAATATACAAAGAAATACATTGATATAAGTGGGCTGTGTGTCCTGACCCATTATTCCTTATTTTTCAGAGGTCCCCAACAGAGATGAACAACAGACTTCTCAATGAATGACCGTTTGATCTTTTAACGTTTTCAGCAGGTATGTCCAAAGTGTGTTGTATTCTTCTCTTCAGTTGCCCATTTCTGTGAGACTTCCACAAATTCAGACCTCTCAACTCTTTAAAGGCCCACTATGCAAAATTTTTAGCCAAAATTACATTAATTATGCGGGTTGAGAGTTATTCTGATGGTTCTACAACCATTTCTGGGTCGTTTGGTGGGTGTTTCATTGCCCCTTGTCGCTTCTCCAAGGAAAAAGCGAATATGCAACTTGCTCTGCTCGGACCGACACAATCCGGATGCGACGAAGCGGAAGTATCCAATCGCGCCTCGAAAATGTAGTCAGATTGTAGTTTCGAAAATGCTTTACGGCACAGACACACCCAAAAACATGGCACCGGCTAGATATAAACAGCCAGTTGCGATGCAATTGTTGCTTTCATCATGGATCAATCGACTGATAAGGGACCCAAGAGGCGACTGTCGGTGCTATCGTTATGTATTATGTTGGCCAACACTCTTACACTGATTGTTCTGTTCAACAAAGATAAAACTATTATTATCTAGGATATAAATTCTCCCCGTCAACTATAAAAAAGGATGGATTTATGTTTATTGCAATACAAATACACCTTTTCTACACCTTGTCTACACTTTATGAACATCTACTTCGGACATGGCTCCACGCATTCGCCGGCTTCTTTGAAAACAAATGCACATGGCTAGCGTAGAAGTGCATGGGGAAGGGTCGTCAATGAGTTGTTACGACAGTGTTGTAAAATATCTACTACGAAGCTGTAGGGGGCGCTGTGTAGAGAAAAGTGTGTGCGCAAACCAAGAAAACAGCGAAGAAATGGCCGATCCTGCATAGTGGGCCTTTAAATGTTAACCTTTAAGCTTTATTCAAACATCCCAAACATTTTTTGAATCATTAAGGTACGGCCGGCCACACACATTACGCGCGTAGGCTTAAGGGCGTAAAGCGCCTAACCTGCCGCTTGAACATTGTGTGTCACAAGAATGGTTCAACGTGCCTAAGGCGTACGCAGCTAGATGAGCCCGCCCAAAACTTATTTTCCCCCGCTATTTTTCTTTTGCTCCACAAACATGCCGGAGATCACCACCATCGCTGCGCTGTATTTGTTGTGGGAGTCCGAGGAACGTAGGAAACGTCCATGTTCTTTCTGCTTCTGTGCGTCCTCCATCTCTCTGCCAGTGACGTCGGGTCAAGCTCAACGCTGATTGGCTATCGCGGCTAAGCGTCACGTGTAGGAGCGTAAAAAGTTAAATCTTTTGCTTTAGCGTGTGTAACGCATCTACGCGCCTAAACCAATGGTTCCCTATGCAAAAATGCTGATTTTCTACGCCTCTTACGCGCATAGCATGTTTGCTGTGTCCGTTGCTTTATACTGATCTTAAAAAGATTTTCGATTTCTTTTCTACTTTTATGTTTTTAAACAAATGAGGATAATTTACGTCGTCTCATTCAGGAGTTCTCAACCACGGGCCCGCGGAGCATTGGCCAACGCGCCACAGGGATTAACACCGCACCAAATCATCTGACCACATCACCCCCGTCCTCATCCAACTTCACTGGCTCCCAGTACACTACCGCATCCAATACAAAACCCTACTCCTCACCTACAAAGCTCTCCACAACCTAGCCCCCAGTTACCTCTGCGACCTCCTCCAAGAATACACTCCCTCCCGCTCCCTCCGCTCAACCTCTGCTGGACTACTATGTATCCCCACATCACGACTCATTACAATGGGTGCCTGGTCATTCAGCTGTTCAGCACCCAGGCTCTGGAACTCCCTCCCCCCACACATAAAACAGTCAGACACCATTACAACCTTCAAATCCCAACGCAAAACTCACCTGTTCAAACTCGCACACAACGTCTAACTGATCACTGTCTTGATTGTTTGTTTGTTTTGTCTTGTTTTTGTTTTATTTTATTTTTTTAATATTTTTTCCACAACGTCTTGTTTTTAAACGATTTATGATGACTTTATGCTCTGTAAGGTGACCTTGGGTGCCTTGAAAGGCGCCTATAAATTAAATGTATTATTATTATTTATTACTAAGACAAAGCCTCAGTCATTAAAAGCTTGAAGAACTCGGGTCTAATTGACGTCCATTGAGCCTGCTAGTGCATGAGACGTCTCTCCCGCTCTAGCGCTAGATAATTTAGATACCTTGGTTGGGCCTAACGCCGTGGATTTTTCCTCCAGCATCTCCAGCATCTCACACGTTTTTTTGTTTTGAGCCAACTACAATGTTTAATGTGAGTTCAATGTTTAGTTCTTCATTAATGTGTGCTACTGTTACAGCGTTACTATTGATTGTTGAAGTTTGTCAAATTTATATAATAATTTTATTTTGAAAGTAAGTAATTTTCTTTATTTTTTTCTCTGTTTTTATCTTTGCAATGCTTTTTATTAGTTAGATTTGCTCCTTCCTGCGTCTGGTGGTGGTAATTATATTGACCCGGAGTCGTCGGCTCGTTCCTTTTTTTTGATGGTTTGTGTGAACACAGAAAGGTTCCAGATGTTGAACCCCATTCGCTAAGGTTGAATATGAGCTGTGTGACCATTGTCTATTTACTTTCACGTTGACACATTTTGGGCGTTTGCGCTACCCGTACCTTAGAGCTAGACCATCTCTGCTGGAGGTAAGCAGGTTTTTTGCAAGTAGATTGGCAAACGCAGAGCTTGCGTGTTGCTGACGGATGTCACAATCTCTGTGTTCGTCAATCTACCTATCGACTCTCAAAAACAAAATGGCGTAGACGGGTGGTCTACTGATGATATTGTGTGTATAAAATGTCATTTTTAATAAAAAATCTGTACACTTACAAAGTTCTCAATGCCTCGTTTTATATGTTAAGACCCTTATTATACTACCAAGGAGTGTCGGGCTACTTTTAGCCTTTTAAGTGGTTTAAAATAGCGATTTCGTTTTTACCATAACCAGTGCCCCCATCGTTCCAAGTTTATTCAATTCAATTCAATTCAAAGTGTTTATTGTCATATGCATAAATGAGACGTTCTCAGTTGTGCAATGAAATTCTTCCTTTGTTTCCACAGACTGAATGCCAAGATTTTTTTTTACAAGATAGATAGAACAAATAATACATTTAAGTTAAAATAAATAAATAAATAAATAAAACGGAATGTAGCGTTTTGATAGAATTGGCTAAAAACAGCCAACTGAAGAAAGCGTCTATATGCGTTTTTTGTGCTCCAAAACGAACGTTTCAACTCGTTATCATACATATCCCAAATCCATTGTACACCGGAATTACCCTTTAACAGCTCTGCAAAATAAACGGGGATGTGGTCTCCAGTGGTCTCTTTAAAGGGATGATTCTCCAGTTGAGATATAAAGGTTATATGAAGTAAACAATCATATGTATTCTAAATGTGCAAAAAAAAATTAAATCGGTTCTACCTAGCCTGAGAAAAGGCAGAACGTGTCTCTCTGGCTCAAAAGTAAGAAATCCTCCATCTACCACAATGCATTGCGCTCGCTGCACCGCCTGCCTGTTTCCGTTTGGAGGGGGAAGGACCCATGGTCCTAGCGTGAGCAAAATTTGTGTAAACATATCCCCGTGATACGTTGACTAGTTTAAACTTCTACCCTCGTTTTTTCAAACGCATCATTTGTATATTACTGTACAGCATAAATTGGCCTCTCCAGGCGTCTCCATCGTTGCCCACGTGAGCGTTGAAGTCTCCTAGCAGAACTACGGAGTCCCCTACTGGAGCCCCATATAGGACTCCATTCAGGGTCTCCAAGAGGGCCGAGTACTCTGAACTGCTGTTTGGTGCATACGCACAAACAACAGTCAGCGTTTTCCCCCCTACAACCCTTAGGTGTAGGGAGGCGACCCCCTCAAACCCTCACCAGAGCTAAGACTGCGTGGAGGTAAGCCCCACCAGATCTAACTGATAGCGCTCCCCCTCACTCACAAGCTCCGGTTCCTTTCCCCACAGCGAGGTGACGTTCCACGTCCCCAGAGCCAGCTTCTGCCGCCCGGGTCTGGTCCGTCTGGGCCTGGCTCCAGACGGGGGCCCCGGGTTCCTCCGGGCCGGGTCACATCTCCTCTTCTTCCATTATTCATTGAGGTTTTTGAACCTCAATGTCATTCATGAATATTGTTTAGGTTTCAAGAAAGCAATTTTCATTGATACAGGAACAGCATCTCAAGACACAGTGTGCCTTAAATGCAACCATGGAACATTCTCAAATGGCAACTCAACATCTTGCCTGCCCCACACAATGTAAGTAGCTAATTTACTAATGCAGGATATAAATGAACTATGTTTTAACAGCACTATAGTCTTTGCTCTATTGTTAATCAAAGACATTTTAGAATTACATTTTGAAACAGAATAATAAAAGCCTGACAATGAAAATGTCGAGTGGTTGAATAGAAAATAGCAGACTTTTCTCTTTATTCTCTTTATTACAGATGTGAACATCTGGAACTGGAGGAGAAGTGTTGGGATGTTATTATTATTCATAGTAGGTGGAACACTAATTCAAATATTGACAATCGTGTTGATGCTATCTATATTTACTATTATATATTGTTACCCCCATAAGGCCCGAAGGCCTATAGGTTATGATTGTGTTTGAGGTGCATGACTGATTGCAGTGGCGCCAGTAATGCTGTGTTACTAGTAATCCAGCTCTGCGCCTCCTCTGCTGAATGCATGCAGGGGAAACAATGATCTATGTCTGTTTTATGTAAGATGAATGATAGTGACTGCTACCTTGATGCTAGCCTTGATTTCCAGATTCTCGTGAGCTTTGAATTGGAAAAGAGCCTAGAGGACTGGCGGCCAAAAACAGGAATCTGATGGCAAACTGAATTGAGAGAGCTAGACAGGTAATTCATTAATTAATTCGGTGACTATTGGTGCTAACCCACTGTTATTTTGAGGTCACCGTAGGTACGTTTTAATGTGCTTGTTTTCGACATAAAGCGCTGCAATAAGTGAATAGGAAAAGCATGGTAACGCTTGTAAGAGGGCAATTTTTTATGCAGAAGCATAATTTCTTTGTCCTATCATTTCAAAACCAAATGTGCCATGCGTCACTACTGCCACCAGCAAGTCAGAATGAGGTACTAATCACTGGTCAGTCCTTTAAACTTTACAACCTTAAAGCCTTGAACATGGTCATTCAAGGAGATATATTATGGTGTTTTCCCAACAAGTAAACATAGTATTTGAGTTCCAGAAAACATGCTTTTATGCAAATTAGCTGCTGCCCATTGCATACAAATTAACTGTCAGAGTGAACCGCAGCATGGAGGAGAAGAGATTGTTGCCGTTTGCAGACTCCCTGGGCTCTATATCTGTATAATAAAACTCTTAACAGCTGCGGTACCAAATTGTATAGTGAACGGTAATCGCTTATAAGCTCTGATATGCACTTGCTAATACAGGAAAATAAAGCTATACAAAACTATATACACTTCTATAAGTGGAGATACGTATTATGTATTTTAAATATTATGCTTTGATGTTGTTGCATAATTTTGCTTTTGAGGTGACTGCAATAAAGTGATGGCTTACTTCTAATCTATGTTTTTATCAGCAGTATAGAATTTTGGTTAGCACTTAGTTGTGGTTCTGTTATTGTACTCTTTTTTTTTAAACATTATCAACCCGTTTTAAACCAAATATTGAACATTAAGTTCTCAGTCAGTAATGTATGCTACTAAAATATAGGGTTAGGGTTAACATAAGATATCTTTGTTTATGTTCCATGGCTTTGCAAGTGGCCTTCCCTTCGCAAAGGTAAGCGGTCCCTTCGGACCACTTGAGGTGACAGCGATTCAAGAGTCACTGTGTAAAAAGCTGAAATAAATATGTATGTTTGTTTGTGTGTATGTATTATCAGAACAAGTCACATAGTCATTACTTCCTTATGATCAGTTTTACACAAGGTTGCATCTCTATATTTTGTTAACTTAAAAACCCAAAAAGCAGGTCAGTATAATTTAAATCCACAAGCAACATATGTGTGATCCGGGGCATATAAAAACTGGGACCAGAAAATAATTACCTTCCCTCCATTGAAACTCATTCATATTTTTCTCTCGATCTCTCATAAGTCCCATGGGCTCTAGTGGAAGGGGCGTGACTTCGCCACTATGAGAGAGGTCTAAGTTCTGTATACTACACATAAATAAACAAACACTTAACCTAATATTCATCATGATAAAAGGGAATTTATTAGGATAATTATTATAATTATAATTATTATATATTACAAATAATTAATAATGATATACATTATTAAAAATAATACATATTGTAGCGACCACGGGTGTGGACGCTGGTCCCGGAGCAGCAAGGGATTCTGGGGGTTCAACTGTCGTAGGGGTTTTGACCTTTTTGGGGCTCACTGGGTTACTTTGTGGTTGGTTGTTGTGGGGGGATTAATACGCTACGAGCCAAGGTAGCCTATTGTGTGTTGTTCCATTGTGTGATGTTTAGTGTGATCGCGACCATTAGTGAGAGTGCTGTGTGTGTTGGTCAGGTGTCACCAATGTTCAGGGGGTTGATTTAATATCAGTCCGTAGTCGTGCGGTGTATTGGGACGCGGAACTGCATAATTGCTTATCGTGGTCACCACCCAACTGCTCGCGCTTCCCGTGCTGCTCGCCACGTTATTCTTTATATTACAGATTTGTGGGCAGTCCCAGTCGAACCAAAACAGCTCTACCGGAAACCAGCTGACACACAACACCCAACGCTCCAACCTTGATGCCGCATCGTACATGACTTCAATTATTTAAGGTAAGTTATTGTAGCTCACGGATTGATTTGCTGTTTGGTTGTAAAAATAAATATTTGGATTATTAAAATGATATATGCTGTTTAGTTTTGTCTTAAAGGGACACTGTAAAAATGATTCCCATCTAGTGGTACAATTGTATATTGCATTCAAACTAATAGTGCCAGAGAATGTCTAACTGTACGTCCACACCAGAAGCGAATTGAGCGACCAAATCGCCGGAAGTCATTCACTTTCTATGGGCAAGAGCGACCAAAGCGACCAACGCTACCAGCGGCCAAAGTTGAGCGACCAGAGCGTCCAAAAAAAGTTGACAACTTTTTAACTTTATGCAAATTACTATGACGCGCTTCAGCGGCCAAACACTGACAGCCAATTGGAATGTAGACGCTCTTCGCTTGCGTGGATCCCAGGGAACACCGGCAGGCACTTTGGTTCCTACCTACCTTTATTCACTCGCTGAACAAAATGTCGGCTGAAGTATTAATCGCGGCTGTAACTGGGCACCCGGTGTTGTACGACCCAACCCTTTTTCAGTTCAGAGATCGAAACGCCATAGTGGTTTGGATACCAAGTGATGATAAGCGGGGGGATTTATACATCTAGAACGTTCCTATTTAAGCGGGAATCATTTTCATTTCACTGTGCTTCTTCTCCAATCGTTTGTATGACATGCTGTACAGTGGACAGTGGCCTCATATCGGTCACAAGCATGTTTAAAACGCTCTCTGTAAGCATTGCAGTCTCTTGTACAGTGCATGACGGAGCCTGGTGAACTAAGCTGTCCATACGCCGTTGTGAAGTGCTGAGGGGGAGGAAAAAGCTATTTATTAATATGCACAACAAGTGTCATGCTGTAATCTAGCCCTCACATTAAAGTAAATATCTGTTTTATGTCGAGTTGTATATCTGCAGCAGTTACCATTACCTACAAATAATATATAATGTCTGGGGTAGGCCTACTTGGTGTGGTAACCTAACACAGGGAGTAGGGGTGTGTGATTGTGTGTGCACGCGTGCGTGAGGGAGAGTGAGAGACAAGTGTGTGTGTGTGTGTGTGTGTGTGTGTGTGTGTGTGTGTGTGTGTGTGTGTGTGTGTGTGTGTGTGTGTGTGTGTGTGTGTGTGTGTAAAGGGGTTATTTGGTGTAGGCTATACTCGCTTGCAATTGAACATGAATAAGTTTAGTTTACTGCTTAAAAAAATCAAAGATAAACATCAATCTAGTCAAATCGCATCCCGACTTTGATACAAATGCAGTATGTTCAATCAGCTATCATCAATGTTTACGTTGCCTTGTGTCGGCGACGCTTGGTGAACTAGCGTTAACACCTGGATGCTTTCGGCGCAGATGTTGAATCAGTGTCGTGCTGTTGTGGTATGCCAGTTCTACATCGCAGTAGACGTATTGCACCTTGTCGTCGTCTTCTTTTTTTAGTGTAAAGTGATCCCAGACTTCGGACATTCTCTGCCGTTTAAGGACTGCTTCTTGACTCCGCCATCTCACCAACTGAGTCCGAATATAGCGTGTGTTTCTTCAAAAACGGTCCGTGTTGAACTAGGATCCCTGTGCTGAGCAGGCCACATCATTTGCGAGATAGGAATTTAACGAAGCTTCGAGGGAGTTTTGCCTTTTTTTTGTAATCGAGTAATCGTTTCAGCCCTACTACAAAATCGATGGGGAAAACCAGCTAGCTAACTACATGCTATCATATCAGGGTTGAATCAGAATTGAATATCTATGGCATCAGCCACGAATGCGTGTATGTGCGTGTATGTGCCAGGCAGGCGGGTGGGCGGGCGGGCGGGCGGGCGGGCGGGCGGGCAGGCAGGCAGCATTGGAGAGAGGGAGGGGCAGGCAGCATTGGAGAGAGGGAGGGGCAGGCAGCATTGGAGAGAGGGAGGGGCAGGCAGCATTGGAGAGAGGGAGGGGCAGGCAGCATTGGAGAGAGGGAGGGGCAGGCAGCATTGGAGAGAGGGAGGGGCAGGCAGCATTGGAGAGAGGGAGGGGCAGGCAGCATTGGAGAGAGGGAGGGGCAGGCAGCATTGGAGAGAGGGAGGGGCAGGCAGCATTGGAGAGAGGGAGGGGCAGGCAGCATTGGGTTTGGCCATTGAAACCAGTTCTGTGTTCATAAAAATGTGTTGCTTTCCTAGATGCAAGATGAAGAGATAGCAGAACAGTGAGGGTCCAGGCCAAGTGAGGCACAGGTAAGTGTGTGTGTTTGTGGTTTTCAAATATTACTTATACTTCTTTATCGCCTTTACACTAACATTGCTTCTACTAATATTTTGTTTTTGTAGTGTTTACATTTATTCAAATTTTGTTAGCTTCTAAGTCTTATGTTTTTATTGCTTTCAGACATTTCCAGTCTTCCAGTTGTGTCCACCACACAACGTAGCTGACATCAAACTCAAACACTTTGGTTACTACAACTTCCTGATGATTCAAACTGGAATAAACATTGGACATCTTCGTCCAATTTTCTCTGAACATTTAGTTTGGCTAATATTCATTGCCATTACTAATGTATCAGCAGGATGTCCCTCGGATGAATATCCAATAATGCATCATGAGTGTTGTCCTAATTGCCAAACTGGTAAGAGTGAAATACCTCCAATGTTGATTAATATTGACATTTATATATATTGATTTTGGCAAAACACATCCGTTCCAATTCTGTCCCACAGGCCAATATGTTTCTGAGGACTGCACTCTGAGTAAGTACACAGTGTGTCTGCCGTGTAGCGAAGGTACTTTCAACAACGGATCGAATGGGCTCAAACAATGCTTTCCTTGCACAGACTGCGTTTCAGGTATTGTCACCTTCATTATATTTCAACACCTCCTCAGACAACTTTTGTGTTCCATCGGGTTTCTCTGTAACTGCATTGCGATTTTGCAGGTCTCGGCTTTAAGCTGAAAAAGCAGTGTACAGCCACATCAGATGCTCTGTGTGAGGTACTGGACGGCTACTTCTGTAAGGACTCAGTGAGGGGTGGCTGTATGGCAGTTCAGAGACACAAGGATTGCAGCCCTGGCCAATGCATCAGCCAAAGAGGTTGGTGTCCCACTATGTGTGCATGAATATCCAAATTAAATCATTGTTAGAAAAGTCCTGTATAGAGGCCAGCTAATCCACAAAGAGGGATTCACTTTGAATCCATACAATGATACAAGTATACACACCCAACAAATTTCCAAAATACACTTCAATATAACTTTAATACTGCTATAATAGGGCTGGGTTTTCAGGGAATTATGTGCTGTGTTCCATTAATCATATTTCCATGAGTACACTTAAACATAGTATCCGCACTCACTAAGTGCGCTAATTTTCAGATGCCAGTGTTGTTCCAAATCAAATACTCAGTGGTGCACTAACCGGAAAGTACGATCACGACTGCCACCGCGGCTCCTCCCCGGCAATAAACATCCCGCTCTAAGTACGGATAGTATTGATATTGGAACACAGCAATGGCCAAGTTTTCCCTGCTTTAGCAAATCCTGCGTAGACCCAGGGCTTGAAAACAAAATTATTTTTCAATCGTTCCGCTCCGAACGGATCCGGTATATTTAACCTTTTCGTTCTTGCGTTCCGCCACCAACATATCGTTCCTGAACCGGTTCGGAACGTAAAATAACGTTCGTTCTTAACGTTCCGGCAGTGTTATTGGGCCTAGTCTATTTTTGTGTTCGATACCTTACAGACCTAGTTATTGGTATTTGCCCTTAATTTACCCTTAATCCGTTTCCGTTCCTCGTAAAATTCCGTTCGTTTTCGGTTCTCGTTCCTTGAACCGGTTCGGAGCCCTGCGTAGACCTGCTACCACCAAACATTCCGAAATATCAAATATGTTTAGTCATGCATCAATATTGGTTATGTTTCAAGAAAGCAATGTTTATTGATACAGGAACAGCTTCTCAAGACACAGTGTGCCTTAATTGCAACCATGGAACATTCTCAAATGGCAACTCAACATATTGCCGGCCCCACACAATGTAAGTAGTTAATTTCCCAATGCAGAATATAAATGGACTGTTTTAACAACACTATAGTCTTTGCTCTATTGTTAATCAAAGATATTTTAGAATTATATTTTGAAACAGAATAATTAAAGCCTGACAATGAAAATGTTGAGTGGTTGAATAGAAAATAGACGACTGTTGTGAGAAATGGGTGGTTTTGTCTTTATTTCAGATGTGAACATCTGGGACTGGAGCAGATGAAACCAGGAAGTGATTCCAAAGATTCTGAATGTAGTTCATTCAAAGGCGGGGATAAAAGTGTTTGTGAGGTATTAGGATTAATAGTAGCTGGAACACTAATTCAAGTAGTGGCAATCTTCGTCCTGATGCTATGTCTATATATTTATATACATTGTTTACCACACGTTGAAGGCCTGAATGCCTCTAAGTTAAGTATTTTGTGTGAGGTGGTTGAATGATTCCAGTGGGGCTAGTTATCCAGGTCTGCACCACTTTTTTAAGTAAAACTGAATGATGGTGCTACACTTTATTGGAAAGAGCCTGGGGGAGACTAACATTTTGGCCAGCCAATTGGGTGGGACTTGAGATGGGGCGGATTGGTCATGAACAGTGTCTAAGGGCAGCTCAATGCTGCTAGTCTGAATTCAGCAATTCATTCGCTCAGACTTAATTGGTGCTGACGATTTTTCTGCATTCTCAGGCCATATCTGGGTACCCACTGTGATTTTGTAGTTGCCGTAGGACGGTTTTAATGTACTTGTTTACAACATTAAGTACTGCCAGACCATGAATATGCCATATTCTCTGAGAATAAGGGAATAGGAAAAGCATTGCAATGATGGCACATTTTTATGCAGAAGCACAATGTATTTTTCCTATCATCTCAAAAACAAATGTACTAATCACTGGTCAGACTTTGAAACTGTACAGCCTTAAAGCCTTAAACATGTTCACTGATACAAGCAGTGCAGTAGGTTCAATTTAAGTGCATATGCTGTCAATCCCAGGTACAGTATTTGATTGCAACAGTTCTAAATGAAGCAGAAAGTAGGGGATTTTTTGGCGAGTTTGGTTTCAAAATCATGCTTTCTTCTGCTCCATTATGCTCTCTTTACAACTCTCTAATCTTAACAGCTGCGTTACCGAATGTTATAGTGAAAGGTAATCCCTAATAAGCTCTGATATGCACTTGCCAATACAGGAAAGTAAAGCTTTACAGAAGTGTATATTACTTCTATAAGTCGAGATACAAATATTATGCTTTGATGTTTTTGCACAAATGGGGCTTTTGGGGCGACTGCAATAAAGGGAGGGCTTATTTATACTTTTTTTTTTTCAGCAGTAGATTTTTTGTCAGCTTTTAATTTCTGGTTCTGTTTGTACTCTTGTATAAACATTAATATCCTGTGTTGAACCTGTTGAATACCTGTGTTGAATATTGAACATTTAGTTCTGTCAGTAATGGATGCTACTAGAAACATGCCCTTAATGGAAATGATGGTCTTAACTAAACTTAAAGAGCAGAAATATATAGATGTATGCATTAGTGTGTATTATCAGAACAAGTCACATAGTAATTACTTCCCTCCGATCAGTTTTTGCACAGGGTTGCAAAAACTGAAAACAAAGAAGCATTTCAAACTTAAATTTGCACTTTTGTATCTCAGGCCTATTTCTTTATATGTATTATTTTATTCATGCAATATTGGTTATTCATAGTTGTATCAGTGTTTCATTGATATAAAAAAAAAAAGTTTATGTTACGCTTGTGTGTGTCTCATTTTCCTCGGTTGATGGTAGCGCAGAGCCAATTCAGCAAATTAAGTTTCAAGTTATGCGTTTTTATGCGAGTCTCGCAGAGCTAAACAACATGGACATGTTTTTATCAACTTAATTTCGGAAGTCTAACTACTAAACCTAACGTAAAAGAACTCGGAGGCCAGAATTATTTTGGCGAGCAGCACATGAAGGATGAGACGGGAGACCAGGTTCAACCAATTATGCAGTTCCGCGCCCCATACACGGCACGACTACGGCTGCCTTTATTCGACACCAACCTCGTATACGGAACAACAGCACACCCAACAAACAAGTCGTTTTCTGTGACGGTGGCGGCAACGATAGACACACATGTTAACATTAAACGACACACAACTACACACAACCAATTAACGCCCCAACCCCGTTAACCCGACTTAACCTAACTACAAGGACGACAAAGGCCCCTTTTTCGCAAACGGACAACACTGATTCCCAGAATCCCCTGAGCGACCCCGTAGGAGTCGCCACACAGCCCCCACCTTAGGGGTCAGACGTCCCGACGACCCCAACACCCATCACATTGTCCGAAATGTTCCGGTGGCCGGCTGTCTAATTGGGGCTCAGTCCGGGACGCCCGTCCCCCGCGGCGGGCGGAATAGGCCCTCCTCTGCCGAAACCCACGGGTCAGTCGTAGCCTTCGGGGTGTGGACGGGGACCACCGCCATCGGGGCCCCCCACCAGTTTCTGCCATAGGGGGGGGCGCTGGAGCGCTGTTCGGGGACCCCATCCTCCGTTGCCCTCTGCCGTCTGGCCCGTCGACGGCCATGTCCATCCCACCCGCATTGCTTGACCCGCCGACACTGCTCCGGCTCGAGGTCCGGTGGCCTGGGGTTTCCGGACCCGGTCCTTGTCCTGCCCGGACTGGAACGCCGCTGGCGTTGTGCCACGAGAGAGGGCTGCCCCAGCCGCGTCCAGCCGGGCACCACAGCGACGGCAGCAGTGCTTGGCCGGACCAGACAGGTCCTGGCGATCATCGTCCTTTGACGCCTGCAGGCGGGGTTGGTCGGAGAGCTCCCGCTCCGCCTGTTCCGCCACGTCTAGAGCCACATCGAGGGTCGGGGGCTTGGTGAGGCGGACGTGCTGCCCCAACCGCGGTGGGGCAAGTCCCTGAAGGAAGGCATGCAGGGCTAGTTCATCCCTAGCCGCAACAGGGAAGTTGGGGTAGCCACGCCAGGCGTACAACTGAATGTCTGCTGCGAAGGCCGCCAAGCGTTCCCCCTCCTGGCGGCGGCGGCGGCGGCGGCGGCGGCTGGTTAGCAGCTCCCGGCTGTGGTTGACGACCCCCCCCTGCCTGAAACGCCTCTCCAACGCCCGGGTCAGGGCCTGGAGGTCCCATAGGTCCTCTGGGGACAGGTCCAGGAGCGCCTGCACCGCCGTCCCCTCCCCGGCACCCCAGTCATTGTGCCACTCCGCGAGCCGGAACTGGGCCCGGTCCGGCTCCCCAACCCCGCTAACCCCACTTAACCTAACAACTACAAGGAAGACAAAGGCCCCTTTTGTCAAACAGACAACACTGATTCCCAGAATCCCCTGCGTGACCCCGTAGGAGTCGCCACATTATGTACTTTATTTTGGAAGACTTATACCATAATCCTAACCTGATAGGTATTTTAGACCTGGGGCCTCTACGAATTCTCTTTTTTTGCGTAGGAAATTTCTTCTCCTTACGATATGACCCGGAAGTGCTTGGAGAAAAGGTGGTTTGAATTCTAAAAATGCTTAGGAAAGGAGCCTAGATGCTTCCTTTACAACCTCCTTCAGCGTAGGTTACTCCTGAGCAACCTTTACGAAAGGAAAGGAGATAGTGGTATCCCATAATCCATTACGGCGGCAATATTTAAAACAACGAAAGCAACATGCC